>NW_009615253.1:0-13538 GCF_000690535.1 Cariama cristata
GAGAGGCCCGCGCTCAACTAGGACTCGGCGCCTGCAGCCCCAAACTCTTTCGGTTTTTTGGCTCTTTTACCTAGAGAATGGCTAATAAATAACGCCATGTCCGAGAACGGAGGGAATCCTCCGTCCCGAGCTGCAGCCCTGCGAGGGCGCCTCTGGCTGCTCACGTGTGCCAGGTCCACGCGTGTCCACCTTCTCAGGTGTGCCAGGTCCACGCGTGTCCTCCTGGCAGGGCTCGGGTGCCGGGGCGCACCCAGGGGCACTGGGGCAGCACAGTAATAAAGAATCTTAACTGATACAATCAGGTATTTCACTGCTTTTTCAAGGCTTAACATTCTGCATCTAGTTGACAGCGTGTCTATGTCATTGTCTGGGACGACGACCAGTGACAAGCTTATTATTCCACCCTGTAACTCCTTCAGTGCCTCCTTTTCTGGGTTTTCTTGTATTAAGAATACTTCCTCACTCTCAGCCTAATGCTCCTCAGCAGTGCCTCTAGCACCTAACTGTCCACACTGTAGTTATCCCGGAGGTATTCTTATCAAAGATACACGTGATAATTAGCTGGATTTAGCTGCTGATTCATGCCAGGAGGTATGACTTAATTTCGATGCAGTGTTTTAGCACCCAAGCCTGGGATGACTCGTGAAGAAACCTCAGTGTTTCAAGGCAGGGTCTCAGAATCTGCAACGTATTGCTCGGTTTGGTTTCTCTGTGATACTCGATTAACAGAGCAAAGAGTAATATGACATGTACTGCCAAAACCAGGAACTACTTTACAAATGGCAATAATACAGTACTTTACTCCCAATAATACCATTCTTCCGCAGGCTTATATTAGGCTGTCTAATAGTCGTCCTCAGCTTTTAACAATTCACTGGCACTTTATGCAGGATTTAAGCAGATAGAAGCGGATCCTATCAGTGGCTGACGATAGGTTTTGAACTCATTTAACTGCTTGGGGTAAGGCTCAATGGTGCTGTCACTGTAAGCCTTCGTTTTGTCAACTATTATCCTTGGAAACTGCACATCGAGTGCAGAGTGCCTTACTTCTAAACATCCCGAAATTATAAACTACAGAGATAACTAATAATTGCAGTTGCTTCTGTCACACAGGAAGGGTTTTAACATACAGAAACACTGCAGTTTTTTAAGGCCATGACAAAAAGATTTAAGTGCAGGAAGCAGCTTTGCATCTCTCCTTGAGATTTCATTATACAATTTACATACTCACACTTCTCACAGACATGCAGCTGGGGCTGGGGCTGATCGATGGGTTTTCCTGGGGTAGGCGCAGTGGATTTTTCTCCAGGTTTCTCAATGAGACCAAACTGGAACTGCCAATGGAGAACTCGGATGCCAGTCAAGGATAACAGGGCCCAAATTCCCTAAGTACCTGTGTAGTAAGAATCAGTTATGGCAAATTTGACACAGACAGAAGCAAACAAAATGCTAGGTGAAGTATTAGCCATAGTTTTATGTTATCAGTCTAGTGGTGACGCTTTCTTATGAATGATATTGTAGACCCCATGTGACTTGTACACAGATTATAGTGAGTAAATACGTGCAGCCACTTTGGGTGTGCACCGTGCTTTAATTTAATACATTTTGTTTAAAGTTCCTGACTTGAATATTCTGCATGTCCTTCTGCCCTGTCCAGAGTGTTGTGCACAAAGACATCCTAAAAGCAAGATAAACAGGACCACCACATTAGTCAGATCAGTAACTTTACGTGTCACATACCTGTTTGAACAGATCTCTACCACTTAGAGACAGGCAGCTTGCAGCAGCGGTTTGTGTGTGTCTGGGAGGGTGGTGACAAATGCTTTGATAGGTGGTTACGTTGGTTTTTGCTGACAGCAGAGCAGAGAGATTCTGGATTCCTGAAATGAGTCTCAGGTCCTGAGGGAAGACTCTTGACTCTTGAAATGAGCTGTAGTCCTGGGGGGGAATGAGTACAGAATAGAGTCAACGGTTCCTCTCGGGTTTAAATCTGCTGCAATGTGTCACATATTGTTGCTTTCCCCCATGCCCAACTTCTGCTTCTTTTGTCACCTTCAGATCCTGTTGCTCTCCTCCCTTTTCCAGCTCTTTCTTTCTCTATTTCTACTTTCTTCTTGCCTCTTACCAACCTTCTCTCCATCCTAAGGCAACCACTCTGATCTCTGAATGGAGATGTGAAAAGGAGCACGGAGAGATGCAGCTTTGCTTTGTTCTACATTCACTTCAGTGTCTGGTGGTTGAGCAGTTTGCAGAGGACAAAATGTGTCGATCCCTCCAGCCTCAGGACACTGAGCAGAGAAGGGACATTGAGAAAATGTAATTGCCAAGTTCTTTCTTGATGCAAACTGCGGGATGATGATAGGCCAAGAGGAACTGCCCTGCCTGCAAAATTGCTGCTTTCAAGCTAAGCTGATGTCTGCTTGTGTGGTGTCACTGTGAAGAACAACCCTTTAATATGAACTCCTATAAAGGTAGTTTAGATTAGCATATTCTACTCAGCAAATGAGGAATGTACGCAGACATTTACCACAGCTCAGCTGACAAGCTGTAACTTGAGAACGTGCTCTATATGGGGGACAAACTTGGGCAAATCTTAGAGGCTCATCAAAGGCACCTCCTGTGACAGCAAGGCGATCATTCTGCAGAACTTCAGGTTCCTGCTCCAAAAGCACTAGATGTTCTTAGCAAAAAAAACCAAACTTGTGAGATGTGGGATAATGTTAGGCAAGGAAACTTACCTTTTCTGGAATATTGTTTCTGGAATGATTGAATTTTGGAAACAGCTTTCCAAAATACTCCCACCTAGGGCAGGCACCTGGCATGGAAAACTCCATCCTGAATGGTTCAAAACTTGGCAATGTTTTTAAGTGACTGAAGAAACTTATAATGAGAAGTACTGAGCAATCAACTACATGAGGCATTACCTGTTTTATCTGTAATGTTGTTTCATAACTAATTTAAAGGTAGAAAGTCACATGCTGCTTTTCTGTTTTTACACTCAGGCTTTTAAAAAGCTGCTTTCTTCTGACAGCAAAATCCCTACTTAAATACTTTTCTGTATTATATGTTCTAATAAATGTTTTCCAGAGAGGTTTTTCTCATTTTTATTCTTTAAATATAAAACCCCAAAAGAAGAACGAACTCTTTACAGCAGTAGCTTAATTGGTATGAAAACTACTCAGACTTTTGCAGTGAAATGAGTTAGAATGACATTTTGTTTGATTGATAGTAAATGACAGTAGTGCTGTTTCAGCAAACACCTAAAATCTTTGTCATACCATTAAAATCATTGGGAAGTAAAGATATTAAAATAATTATAGGAGTTTTGTATGTCAAATATCAGTCTCAGTAAGACACTATTGCTGTCACATAAAATTAATATTTACTGCTGGCACAGCTGAATATTTTACATACCCGTTCTTCCTATAACATCATTAAGCACATGTTTAACTAAGCTGCTGCCAGTGTTGAGTGTTACTCTCAGCTTTGGCACTTGCAATTATCTCGTTACAAGTACTTTTCAGCAATATCTTTTAGTCTAATCGAACAGTAATCTATTCACCTCCTTACATGCTCCTAAAACTTCAGATCTCCACATTTATCACGTGAAACTACCTGCAAAAAGTAAAAAAAAGTCATTCAGCACTCTTTTCTCTTTAGTAAAGATCTATTCTAGTCACACAGAAGTGAAGCCTTAGAAATAAAATGGTAAGGGGAAAAATTGATTTCTAGATCTTAATGTATGCTTTAATCCATGGTAACAGTAAAATGCATTTTAAAAGGGGGTACAAATTATGCTATTTAATGTATAATAATCCTAGTGATATCCTGAACAAATGTAAATCTGGTGTTTTTATGAAACACTTGATTCCTTAATTATTACATCTCTGTTCAGATCTCATCTCTGCTTATTTTAGTGACAGACTGAAAGGGATATGAGCACAGGGAACCAATTACTGTCTATGGTTTTAGGGGCTCACTAGGAAGTACCGGATTAGTCTTAAGGCTGAGATAGAAATTGGAGAATAAGGAGTTAACCAGAAGTTAAGTAGTATTCAACATTTTAAAAAAATCCTTCTGAAATATAAATGGTAAGCAATGTTCCTGTTCAACCATGTCATGTCTTCAGTGGGCTGGAGAGGAAAGGAAGTGTGATACATCACAGGGATGTGAAACAGTCCTGTGGGACACCAAGCAAGTCATATCTGCATTTCTTTGCTCTACGTACATCTCCTCACCCATTCATCTGATGGTCTCACCGTCACTTAATGACATTCCTCTGTCTTAAGCAGGTGACATAAAATAAAGGGAGCCAGTCTCAGTAGGAGCACGTGGAATGCAAATAAATGCTTTGTGAGAGAAGGCCAAAGGGTCTTGTTTCTTCTACAGAGTATGGATTTACATGGGAGCATATTTGGTCCCCTAACAGTATTAATTGCCACAGTTCTGTTTTCTGGAAATAAAGATGCGTAATACCTTCTGTTTTTTACAACATCAAATTGAAATCTTAATTCTCTCCTACTTCTGAATGATGTCCGAGACTCTGGCAGTCCCACAGATACTGTGGGACACTGAAAATGGATCTAATAAGGCATTCATGTTCTCTTTGGCAGTGTTTGTCTGCAAGGGCACCGTGACTTGAATTTGGGTGAGCCAAACAGGAGCTATCTGTGTTTTGTCACATCTATGCTGCAGAAGCCACAGCCCAGAAATGTTGCCGTTGCTTTTCCACTTCCTGGAAGGCTACCTGGGAAGTATCAAATCACTTAATGCCAAACTCCTGTCTGAACTAAACTGTCGAGTGTCTGTAGGACAAAACCAGTGTGCGTTACTACTGAGAAGCAATAGAACTAGCTGGTGGAAGGAGGCTCGCTCTAGACCTGCAGGCTTTTTACTAATGTTAAAGATGTCTTGATTGGGTACATCTAACTGAGCTTTAAGCAATACTTAAAATGATGGCTTTTAGCTCTTCCCAAGTTACCCAAAATCAGTCTTATTCCGTGTTTCTCCTTACTTCTGGTAAACTTAAGAGAATCCATGGGTTATGCTTGTGCCAAATAAAAAGAATGGGCAGGAGAACAGAAAGGCACAGTCCTTCCTGCGGATAAGACCCCAATGGAAGCTAACCCATGCAGAAGGGTGTATGCTGGCCTCCTCAACCAGTGAGAACAGCCAGGGTGCACACAAGGCCCAGAACTGCAAGACGGAGGGTCGTCTCTCTTTTTTCATCATTTCTCTTGCTCCACTCCTGAGGGGTCCCAGTACCTCAGGAAGCACACTGTGTTTGTCCAGCCACCTCTCCTCCGGATCTCAGCATATGTTTGTTCTTGATGCTTGTGCTGAGCATGCACATTCTCTCAGCTCTGACACACAATGCTGTTTAACTCCTCACCTTTTGTGCACGAGTGGGTGTACAATGGTTCTCCAGGTGAGTCTGATCTCAGATACCCAAACGATCTCTTCATTGTAACTGTGTCATGTGGTCTATTCCAGCAAGATAGAAAAGAGAGACTTTATATTTCCTTCTATACCCACAACAATTCAAAGAACAGTTTGTTTCCTCCATACTCAGACACCATTAGGTCATGCTTTTTTGAGATGAAGTCACAAAATTATTCACATTATTATTCCCCCATAGAGCTCCTGCATGGCTTCTTTTATATTTAATTTACCCTCTTTGATGTTATGCTTGTCGGAATACTCCTAGTTATAATTTAATTGTTTACTGCATGAATATGGAAGACTGGTTTGATACATGCTTTTTGGCTAGTATAGCTCCAGTCAGACACATATAGAGTTTTATATAGATTTTTGCTGTTTGATTGGGCCTTGGGGTCTGTTTTTTTGTTGTCTGGGTTGTTTTTTTTAATCTTAGGAGCAGAGAGAGAAATAAGAGGTGAAAGAGATTACATTTTTGCATGTTTCTGAGAGTCTAATTTAGAAACCACATTTAAGCAAGAAGGAAAAAATACAAATTCTTCTACAAATTCTAATCTGCCTCATTTGGTCACATCTCTGATTATTAATGGACTGAAATAACCTATCAGTTGTATTTATGCATAAAAATTGTGGGGTCATGTGCAAAAAGATCTTACAGATATTATAAGTGCAATTAACATTTTTTAAACAGACTCTTTCTTACCAGTTCTCTTCTTGTAGATGTCAAGAATGTCAGAGATACAAAGGTTGCTCTTCCTCCATTAAATGTGCTATAAAGATGGCTCATTCACACCTTCATATGACTCACTTCGAGGTTTTTGCTGCTCAAAACAGAAGGGGGAAAATGTTTTGCGTGAGAATCCGCAGGTAGCCTATTTCAAATGCTTCTACTAACACTGTCACTTATATCAATATGCTTAAAAACCCAAGAGACAAGGAGAAATACATGAACTGTCCTAACAAAGATGTCCCACAGAAATTCAAGTTATGTTGATCAAGGGTAAAAGTGTAGACTGTCAGGGGCTCATTTTCTAGCCCACAGGTGAGAGCTGCAGAGGGGTTGTGATGGAGCCTCCCTCCAGTTAGTGGATTTATAACCCCTCTTAAAGTTCTCCGCATAGTCTGTTTAGTTAGGCTTTGTGCAGGCAGAGTCAAATTTCTGCCTTGTTTTCCAGCCGAAAAGCTGAGAAGGAGATGACAAGGAATAACTCCAGCAGTTCCCATGTAATTGCAAAGTTAATAATTGTCACAGTGCAGCAGGAGAAATAAAGCGTTTGCTACCATGCAGCGCTGCCAGCATTTCACACAAACATCAGTAAGTAAAGTTAATAATGCCTTTTTAGTGTGATTTGGTTTAGACACATGTAAAGAGCAGCCCTACCAGGAAGAAATAAAAAGCCATAGTGACACAGGGGTTAAAATACTTTTTTCGAGAAGAAAATTACTAAAAATCACATTAAGTAAAACAAAAATCAGTCTGCGCTACTAAACCTCATCTGCCGCTAAGAACTTACATAATATACTGCTGACATCATGACTATATAAATTACATGATACTTTCACATGTGACATTGAGATTGTATTACTAGTGTATGAAAAAAACCTTTAACTTCCGATTTTTTAATTTAGGATGAACTACTGCAGTATGTATTATAAAATTAGATACGCGTACCAAAATGATGACAGCAGTTTGACTTTTTATTACTTTTACCCCAATAGGTGCAAAAACATTCATTTAATCAAAAGGTTATAGATGCACAAAACCATTTTTAGAAAGGGTATAGCTTTGCTTTTGTTCTTGTAACACAGAATGTGTCATGGGTTTTATTTTAGCTGAAGTAAAGAATCAGGTTTGTCATATTTTGCTGCTGTAAATCCATGGGTAAAAACTTGGCTTCACTGAAGTCAATAGGAAAACTTCCATGGATTCAGCGGGCCAACATTTCATCCCGTGTCTGTAATCAATCACCAAAATGTAGCAGAGTCCAACAAGTGACTACATTGGAAAAAAATTACAGCAAAATACTTGGAGTAGTTTGCAAATATTTTGGAGACTTGAGAGTCGGGCATTAATGCCTCTCCTAGTTACTCCTAGAAAAACATTTACAAAACTTGTGCTTGTACGTAGGTGAGTTCCAGATTGGATTTTCAAAGCATGTTCCATATTTGACGTTAAAAAATACATCAGTTTTAACTTCGTCTCTTTCTCAATGATTAGCTTGTTACTTTTGCAAGTTTCTTTTGCACATTTTGTTCTTTGGTTGAAAAGGAGAAACATTCAAATATCTCTACTTCCCAAGTGGAGACATTCATCAATCTTAGATCATAATGCAAGAAAATAAGACAGATAAATATTTGCAAGTCATGTATTTTATTTTGCAATGCATTAAGTTTGTCTCCAAACTTCAGCACAGTAGTATGAAAAAGAAGAAATGACATATGAAAGCAACGGAAAATTGAGAAGTAGGACAACAGACACAGTACATGGCATGAACCCTGATTTCCTCTTCTTCTCCCCCTCCTCTCACGGATCAAGCAACACACTGTACGCTCCAAAGACAGTTATATTTGCAATGTAAGATTCAAGATGAGTAAATTAGAAGCTGTTTCTAAAATACAAGGTACATGACATGCAGTGAAAGCTCCAAGGAGAGGTTTTTCTTACACACCAGACAAAGTTACAAATAAGACACTTATTCAGACATAGCTGAACACTAGCTAATAGCAACACTAGCAATAAAATGAACATGTTATGTAAATAAACAAGAAATTCCAATTCAGACGTACCTGATACAGAATGATACAGTAAATTAACTCCTCCTTTAATTCGTAAAAGCAACAATAAAAGTAAATTCCCAGTATATTTGTCATCATAAAATTCTCTCAAGGCCCCATCAATAAATTATGAGGAAGCACGGGTGGATAGGGGCTCTACATGAGCAAATAACAGGGAAGCACAGAAATTAGATCTCATCCCTCTGGCTCAATAAAAGCCCACCTTAAATTCAAGGGAATTTTACCTGAATAACCGCCATAGGAACTGGGCACAGCGTACCCATCGGCCCTGCTTGTATAGCTGGACATATCAGAGCTTGAAGAGAAATCAGAATGGGGAATAAAACAGCTTTTCATATTCTCTGCTGCTAGAAAAGATGAATGCACTTAAACATCCAGAATGGATTACCTAGCTCCTGTAAGCAAACAGCACCATTAAAAAGCATTCAACTATAGCAAGGTTGACTAGAAACCCCTTTAGGAAACACAGGTGTATCGTGGAAAAAGAGAGAACTTCTTTTTCTGAAGCTGTAATTCTAAACGGTTTCAAGTATTGCTTTAGTAGCAAAGATAAATAGCTAATGTCAGGAGAGAAAACTGACACAACTCTTGCCAGAAGATCCGATGACACTCAGCACAAGGTAGCATGAAATAAACAGCACTGTAAAGATCACAGGGTTAGAATGGAAACTAAATGGCCAGACAGCAATAGAGCTGCTTTTCTTTAGCAAAACTACCTGGGAAAATACAGAAATGTAACAGCTTATTTGTGTGCAGGAGAGTAGAACAAAAGAATGCAATTGCGAAAGATTGACACATCAATTTGTTTGTGGAAAGCCCTAAGAGATGGCAAAAACCCGTTTGGAAACACAAGGGGAAGAAGACTTACGCTGAAATCCTAGGCTTGGTGAAGCTCATACAGGTTTTACTATGAATTGCTTGCCCAGTGTTTACACCCCAGTTTTGCCCCACTGGGAAGGACATACAGGACAGACCAGGTAAGGCAATCAGAAACAGTGGAGAAGTGCTGTGAGTTACTAAAATATACATACAGATGAAGGCCGAGGCCATCGATGACTCAGGAATGAAATTAAAGAGAAAGTTTGTCTAGAAGTCTGTTGCTGTTAAGTATCTCTAGAAGAGAAAGACTCTGGATGACAGTAATTTTGGAACAGGGAGCTAAGCATTTCCTAAGGAGTTTAATTTCTTTTGGAAGCATGAGGCTTGAAAGTGGAGCAGAAAATAGCCAGGCAAACCATGAGATGTGGGGACATCTTCAGGGAACCTGAGAAGAAATACAACTGATCAGAGCTTACGGGATATTATTAGATACTTGGCTGTACCAAAGTCATCCTTCATCAAAGATGGTGAATGCTAGCATCTAATTATGTTTTTGTTTACCATATATAGAGAAATGCATGACAATTTTTCATACTCTGTAACTGGGAACTTTTTTCAGTGTATGTAAGCACTAGCTTGTACTTTGTTAGAGTGTGTTTAAAAAGCGATATAGAAATGAGACAAAATACGCTGTTATTCAATTTGAGCTAAGTTTTAAAGATTATTATAAACCGAAGGAAATCATCTTTAATTTTTTTGTTTTAAAACAGCTCTTAAAAACTACTATCTCATCATGCAGATTTTTTCTTTTTCAAACGTGTGGTAGAAGTACCTCTAGACTGTGCCTGCACAGACATAGCCCTTGTGGGGTAATGCAAACTCTGAGCCAAGCCTACAATCAGAGATTTTAACACAACTGATTACGCTGATGGAGTGAAGCCACTATTTTTATCTTACCTAAGATAAGATAAAAACAGGATATAAATTGCTGGGATAAAATTAAAAAACTAAAAAGAAAAAAAAAAGGAAAGAAACATTTTATTTTAAAGGTACGGCAGTAGTAAAGACTAAAAAGGAGAGAAAATGATGTTAGTCACATTGTCTGTCCCCACAGCAGCCGGAAAGACACAGCGGGAGTGAGACACAGCATCTCCGTCGGGGCTGGGAGCTGCAGAGCTGGTTGAGGCTGCACAGCGACATGTGGGGCTGCCTGTGGCCCAGGGCACCACGGCCGAACCAACCTCCACCTTAAAGCAACTAAGAAGACCTCTTAAACCCCTTACCCTACAGAGTACTCAAGGCACATTTGCCAAAGACACTTAAAAATAGCCCCCCGGCACCATTGCTGTCCCCACGGCCAGTGCTCCAACACTTCCAGGTCCTGCACGCCGCAGGGAGGCACCACCAAAGCCTGGCAGCTATAACAGCGTAAAGTTCGAGAGTTGAAAGATTTTTTTACCAGAAATTGCTTTCCTTTATCTTCGGTGCTTTCCCGTGTGGTGAGCATTAGCTTACACACGTGCCTAGAGACTAAGTCAGATTTGTTTGTTGCTTTGAGTTTTTGTCACAAGGGTTGTGTTTAACCTTTACAGATCCTGCATTTTCAAGACTTGTTTCTCCTCCTGTTGTTTCAGAGCTTGTGAGGCTCCAGATCAGAAGAAGAGCTGGAGTTTCTCTACCTCTGCCGTATCTGGGATTGAAGGGGAAAATGTGCAAAAGTTTGTACGCACAGCCCACCACAAAGCTGACAGGCATTTGGTTGGCATGTAACCCCTGTGATACACGGATTGCTGGGATCCCTTGCTGCTGCCAAATCTAATGTTTTAAAGCAAAGTTCTGGCTTCTCTGAAAACAGCAGTAAAATTTCTGGTGATTCAGATGGGAGTAAGATTTCACCCCTGAGCTTGACGATGGCAATACTCACTGACCTGCCTCGGCTGCTGACTTCAAGCACACAAACCTGCAGGCAACAGTCTTGTTCTCAGCTACTGATAGAATGACATAAGGCAGACTTTTCAGCCATGAAACATTAGCTTTATTGAAGCCTCCAGAGCAAAATGTAACTCCCCACTTTTGTATTAGCTTTCCTAAATTAATTTCTTCAAAGACAGGAAACAAAAATTAAAAACTCAGAAAATTTGTGTCTTAGTCTAGATAGAAATGTCAAACAAAATCACCCTAAAAAATCTGCTAGAAGTGCAGAGTAACACTGTGTCTGATTGTTATGTGGTGTTGCGTTTTAATCTGGTATATGTAAATGAGCTCCTCTTTTAATTGTTAGCCTAGTTGCAAAATTTTGTTGCTGACATTTTCAGAAATTTCACTAACAGACCAGCTAAAAGAACTGACGTTTTTAAACTAAAATGTTAATAATACTTGTATCAGAGCCTGAACTACAGAAGGCAGAATAGGTCCACTGATTTCAGCACAGTTATAACTGCTACCCCTGATTAATGTACTGAGGTCGCAAAATATTAGATAACTTCCTAAAGTAGATTTTACAGACTTGCCTTCATCTAGGACAGAGAACAGCGGTAAAAACTTGAGAATATAAAATGCTTGGTTTTCCTTTCATAAATAAAATCCACTGTGCTTTCAGCACATGCTCCATCCCAGCGTTATTTCACAAACACGAGGTGTTCTAGAAGGCGATCGCTCCCCAGCTTCTCCAGTAAAGCTGTACAATGTATATGATTTATCACCAGGTTATTTGGGAATGTCTTTAATAGGTGCATCTTACCATTTTCAAGATACAGGTTAAGACTCAGGCTCTGTTTCATCTCCAGTGGTAACAAGTTCTGTAGCTCCAGGCCTTCTGCTAAGAATGCCTGTGCTGTTCCCCACCAGTTACCTCACCCCGTTCATCCCAATTACATATACTGCAGCTGATGTAGTGCTTTAATAATTTCTTTTATTTGTGCACTGATTAAAAATTTCTAGATCAAACATTTAATGAAAAGCTCTCCAACCTGACAGGTTTGCTGCTGAATGCAGTCATTTACAACTCAAACCTTATAATAACCAGAGCAAGTGTTGGAAAAGCTGTTCATGCCAAATGCTCAGCAACTGACACATATAATCTTATATCTTTTCATTCAGACCTTTTTTTAAAAATAAATCTGAGACCTAATTATATTGGTTGTAACTGTTCTGAAATGAATGGTGGCAGGAACTAATACTTGTTTATTTTCTTTTCTGACAAGTGCTCTGAATAAAAACAGTTTCTAGACATGATGGAATGACTTTTCCTATGACTCAGACACATTCAACAAAATAAGGTTTGAAGAAACCGGAGCTTGTTTTCTGTCTAACAATAGTAATTGAAAATACCCAGAACTTTTAAGTATTTATACTTTTTAGAAATGTCGGACTAAAAACTACACAGGGAGGCCAAAAAGTCTCCAGCAAACAAGCTCTGGCACTATGCTTTTTCACCTGAGTGAGATATTGCACTTATTTACTTAGGCTTATTTCAATTTAATGAATTTCTCTTTTCAGTTTCATTTTCTACTTCATTTTTAATTTACAGGTGCCACTTAAAGTAAACAGTCATATTTCCAATTGGCAACATATTTAACGTTCTTCACAACTCCAGGGCAAATTGGAGTTTTAAAATATACTACTCGATAATATAGGAAAGGCACATAAAACTCCATGTTTATTTCAATGTTGCAAAGATCTAACTAGCACACTTTTTGCAAGCTGCTTAGCTCCCAGTACTTCAGTTCTTTCAGCTTTTCTAGGAGTAAGCTACCTAGGTTGGCTCTGTTTTATAATGAAGTTATCCTAAAATTTTGTTATTGCACTGCAGTACGTGGTTCAAATTAAACTAAATATCAGTAAATATTATTTGAAAACATAGTAAAGTATCTGCTGAAAAGAGAGATAGATCTGGTAATTTAAGTACAGTAATTGCAAAGGCATGAAAACCTGCTCAGAAAACATATATTTTTTTTAAAACTAACTTATTAAATACCTTGGTCTATATTCTTCCCTCATCCCTAGTAATACAAGGATATTTTCTGACAGGAGGAAAGGACTCAGGCTGCCGACTGTACTCCTGCAGTTGTAATTAAAGTCACTTGGCCTTCCACCTTACATCTTGTGCTCAAAACGTGCAAGATGTATAAGCTGAAACGCAGAGCCTGTTGCATTTCCTTGCGAACGCTACCTACGGCCCACCTGCTCTAGCACCGAAATCCCAGTCACTATTTCCACACAAGTGCCGTCTCCGAGCAGCCTCTTCGTGGCGAGTACTAAAGTATCAAAACTCCGGCAAAGAGCTAGTCATGTCGATAACCCCAATTTTGGGATGGTTAGGATGCATTGGCAATACTGCTCCTTGGTAACTAAAGGATCATAACGCGATATATTTATACTCGGCAGCGGTAAGCTTACCACAGGACTCGGGCACCTTTAGTTTCTAAAAGGGCGGGAGCAAAGCCGGGCGAATGCGCCCATGGCTCTGCGCTGCCTCCCGGGCC
>NW_009615254.1:0-203 GCF_000690535.1 Cariama cristata
GCAAATGAGCCGGAGCTCTGGAAAGTGAGGGGGGAAAAATAAACAGCCAAAAAAACGCCAAAAAACCCAGGCAAGATTTTAATTTAAAACCTTTTCCTGCATGAAGAGCAGCAGCCCGGGCCATCTGGAGCAGCATATGCAGGTAAGCGGGAGGTGGTGGTGCCTCCCCCAGCTCCCTCGCTATCAGCAACCCCCCAAAAGGG
>NW_009615254.1:311-623 GCF_000690535.1 Cariama cristata
AATTGTTATATTTGCAAGCAAAGTGATTATGAACCCCAACGCAAACTGCAATAGCAGCCGAGTTTATTGCAAAAGATTAATTCAGCGGTTTAATTGAAACTGCAGGAGCAGGACTGGAAAGCATCGGGGGGCCGGGCGCTGCTCAGCCTTACCCAGACCCACCCCTATCCCCCGGCAATCAATGAAACTCAAATTAGCAGATTTACTCCCCAAATTAGCAGATTTACTCATCAGAGGATTCCTCCATTGGCTGAGCATCACATCCAGCATCCTAAAGCTCCAAGTCTCCAAGCAACTCCCCAGTGCTGCCTC
>NW_009615254.1:657-2207 GCF_000690535.1 Cariama cristata
CAGCACCCGGTGCTTCGCAGCCGTCGCTGCCACGCTGGGGATGAGCAGGGGGGTTACGCAGCAAATAAATCTCCAGTGGTACCCGAAGGATGCTCATGGTGCTCGGCTGGGTGTGTGAGCCAAGCCAGACTGGTTAGGCAAGACTCAGAGTTTTTTATTTCGGGTGGCACAGAGAAATCCTCAGGTTTATGTATTGACGGCAGAGGTTTGGTGTCTAAATGTGACGGTAGTTTGGAAGGTTTCATCCTCCTGATTTGCGGAGATGCTGGGAAAAGGTCAGGGAAACCCCAAATTGTGGCCAGCCCGCACAGCTCCCGGCCAGCATCGGCACCAGGAGAGGCAGAGCACGAGCCAGCCTCTTCCTCCCATTTCAATGGTACATCAGTTACACCGTTTCGTGGGAAGCGGATGAAGAGTGCTGAAGTCGCTCTCCCAACCTCCCTGCAACTGAAAATGTCCTTGAAAGTCTAAAATCGCAGCAGGACACGGTGTGATGCCCGGGCCCGGGCCGGAGGGCGTGAAGCTGCTCTGTGATGGTTGTTATTTCGGTTTGGGTGTCCAATACTTCCCTGGTTTTGCCTTTAGAGATCAGAAGGCTGGAAATAAGGGTTGGAAAAAAAATAGTGGGTTTGTTGGTTGAAAAATAACAGTTGACATGAAAAAAAAAACAGTCTTTTTTTTTAAAAAAACCCTGTTTTAATATTTATTGGCTGCGAAATATGTCCAAAGATCATGTGCTACTGGAAAGGATAAATCACTTCTCTTAGTTTAATGTGCTTTGTTGGGCTTTATCTGAAACATAGTCATAAAATTACCAAATTGAAAATTTAAAGGGGGGGGGAATATCTGGAGGGTTTGTTCCTCCTTCTATTTTCTTATTGCCAAATAAAATACAATTAAAGCAACGTTTTATATGCCAGCCAGCACAGCTAACCCTGGGTTTCTGACGGCACTTTTTTCTGTCAGCCAATGAAAATAAATGGTGCAGGATTACCAGCGAGCATCCAGCCTCCGTGGCCGGAGGGAGACTGGGAGCAGCAGGCATTGGAGTACGAAACAGAGGGATTTTAGTCCCGCTGTAAGTGGAAATCTCCAGGGACGTTACCCACGGAGCTCTCCGCCGCCGCCTGGAGCGATGCTTTTGCCTTTGCTGCTCTCCCAGTTCCCACCAGTGCTTCCCAGTCTAACCCAGTCCTTGGCACAGCCCCTATCTGGGGGTGGTGAATTAACTCAGGACCCCCAGGGTGGCCCTGGCCAGATTGGTGTGGGTCCAGTCCCCTGGGGGGCTCGCTCCCGTGCCAGGGGCTGCCGGCGGCTCAGCTGCCGACTGCACCGAAATCCCCGTGGTAATTGGATGAGGGGACTGGTTTCCATGAGAATATTAAATCAGAGCCCAGCCCCGATCCGGGGTGACACGCTTGGCAATATAAAGACACGGTAGATCACATTGTAGGGGAGTTATTTCTCCTGCTTTAAAGTCAAAGGTATCACAACAACTTCTTGTTTGTCACAGAGTGTATGGGACCATCTCTTATTGATGGGAGGGAGAG
>NW_009615255.1:0-562 GCF_000690535.1 Cariama cristata
GCAGCCCGGTCCTGCGGCACAGAGCCCTAGCGAGAGCTCCCATGGAGGATCCTCGATCTCTCTCCATGTGAAACTTGGAGGGAAACTCAAAGAGAGAGAGATGCAAACTTCAGTAGCTGGAGCAAGCCGGGGAGCCCTGCTCTGGCGAGGCACCACCGGGTGAGTGCCCTCCGTGCCAGCGGGGGCCCCCGGGGAAGCTGAGCCAGGTGTGCACTCACCACAGTGAAATCGCGGGATGAGCAGTTCTCGCCGCTGAAGCTGCAGCTCTTGAGCAGCTGGTGGCCGGTGCGGTTGACGATGTCAGCCATGTCAGGGTCGGGGTAGAGCAGGTCCGTGGCCTTGTGGCCATCCCGGTCCTTGGGGGGCAGCCCGGTCATATTGGCCAAGTGGAAAATGTCAGCGTCGGTGAGTGCTGAGTGGCGGTAGCGGTTGATGTTGCAGATGGTGATGGCGGGGAAGACCATCTCGCGGATGGCCTCCTCGTCCAGGGCCATGATGTGGGGGTGCTCCAGGTAGAGCAGCGCTGATTTGGCTGCCTGGTAGAGGAAGAAGGCGAGCGAGG
>NW_009615256.1:0-244 GCF_000690535.1 Cariama cristata
GAGATCTCATGCCCGCAAGGGGAGAGGAGGAAAGAGGAACCAGTGCCAGGACCAGCACTGGGGGGCCGCAGGTCTCAGCCACGGGCACCATCATACACCATTAGGGTTGGGGGGAGTGGGGCGGTTGCTGCTGCCTGCATTGGCGTGCTGAGTCTTTCCTAAGCCAGCCGTGCCAAACCCTTCAGCAGCGGGGGCAAACCAAGGACCCCCTCTCCTACATGACCAGCTTCCCTGCAGCCCCCAG
>NW_009615256.1:299-2675 GCF_000690535.1 Cariama cristata
CACGGCCTGGGGAGGGGATGGGGCGAGCTGATTACCGAGGCACACTGCACTGCCGCGCTGCTGCCACCGCTGCGGCATCACACCAAGCTGTAGGGAATGGATGGGAAAAGGTTTGTGTTGGGATTTTGGCTCCCACCCAGGGGTGTGCAGCCCCTCGCACTGCCCTGCAGCAGCTCTGTGCCAGCGTGGACTCCCACGGTCGGCTGAGTGCCCAGCCCTGCCTGGGAGAGAGATGATCTCCTCCTCCACCCAGGTTGGTTTCCCTTGGGGATTTTGCTGTCCTGGACTCTCCAGCCTGCACCCGGCTCTGGCTGGCATCACATGTGCGAGGGAACGAGCTCCACATCTGGGATCACTGTGACCAATTGCCACATGGATCAGCAACTCGGTGAAGCCTCCACGGGGATGCTCGTGGGCATCTGCAACGTGACCCCGGAGCACCCTGGCACAGCCACAGCCCCGCAGAAGGGCTGGGAAGCTGGCACAGCCACCGCAGCACATCCCTCCACGGGGCTCTCATGTCCCCACCTGGGGTGGGAACACGGTCTGCCCATGAGTGCAGCCTCGCACCCAACACAGCACCACTTGCTCAGGAGGCGGCGGTGGGGGCTGCATGCCCTCCGGAGGCAGGGATTAGCCCCCAGTGTGCTAATGCAGTGCTTTCCACGGCTGGCTTGGCTTTGAGCTCAAAGCTCCAAGCCAGCGCGGCAGGGGCTTTGGCACTTGGCAGGGGAGGGGATGGTGCAGGGCCAGAGCTGATGCAATGCCAGCGCGAGCCTGGCCCTGCAGACACTGCTCCACTTTCCACCCAGGGCCACGGCAAGCGGGACAAGTGGTGGGGGCAGACGGCCGCGGTGGGGAGGCCCAGGAGGTCTGGCCTGCACCCTGCGCTGTCCCCACCTTTGTCCCTGCCCCGAGCTCGGGGATGCCTCCTGCTCCCCACAGCTGCTCCAGTGCTCCCCGATGAAGCGAGTACCAGGAACTTCGGCAGCAGAGGAACAGCTGAACTGCCTGGAGCAGCCCTCATACTGCAAGACCACAGCTCGCTTGCACAGAGCTACATGATTGTGGAAACGCTGAGCAGCGGCACACAGAGAGAGCCAACGTCACCGTGCACTGACGATGTCGGGTTCTGTGTCACTTTGGACCAAGAAAACCTAAACCAATCCTGACAGCATTTTTGTCAACAGCCACACAGGATGCAAACAAACGGCACTTGCCCCTGTGCCGTCAGGATGAACACTCTTTGCATCACCTCCATGACTGCCCTGTTACCAAAAGGGATGGTCAAGGGCATCCTCCACAGCTGTCCAGTACCAGAGAGGGAGCGTGGTCTGCAAGCATGGCCGGGCAGCCAGGCAGTGCTCAAATAACCTCGCTGCCTGGGAGGCTCTGGCGAGGGGATGCTGAGCCACAGAGCACCTTGGTTCTGGCTCAAGGAAACGGGGTTTTCTTGTTCATCACATTGCAGGAAAACCCGTGAAACACAGGAGGATGGCACGAGAGACACGGTGTGACACGTGTGGTTAGCATGTCACAGGGGAAGCACAGGACTGGGAAAAGCCTAGGAAAAGGTCAGTGCAGACGGGTATGTGTGCACGCACGCCTGCACTGGGAGCTTGGCACGGGTTTCCCCAGAGCAGCTCGTGTCACGAATGAATGCTGTGGCCATCATGGAGCTATGGTCATCCCAACCTCCCAGTACCTCACTGAGGAGTGAGCTCAAACCCTGCTCTGCCGAGGTGCAGATGTGCAAGTGATGTTGCACACAGCTGCCCCGCAGCAGCCCATCCTGAAAGGGGTCTTGGCAGGGTCCCTCGCTGTCCTGAGGCACCCACAGCACCTGGGCATGGCCAGCCACCAGCTGTGCTGGAGGCAGGCAATGCTGCAGGGCAGCACTCATGCCCAGCCATCCGCTGGCACTTGCTGCCCACAGCCAAGTTCCCCAGACCCCCTGGGCTGGGGCAGACAAACAAGGAGAGGGGCTCTGGCCATGGGGGACGCGGGACAGGGCAGGATGCGATGGAGGAGCACAGGGGGACAGAGCAGAGCAGCCGTCCCATCTCCTCTGCATCCTGCTTCCCCAGACCCTGCCTTAGCCTGGCACAGTGAGGTGCACAGCACAGAGCTGTGCTGTGCTCGGTGCCTGGTCTTAGCCCTGCACTGATGATCAGGGCTTGCGGTCACATTTTTTCATTAACTATTTTTAATCCACATTTTGCCTCTTCTCTGTTCAGCCTTTTCTCTTTTCCCCTCTCCAGGCAACAGAACATAAAAAAAATCTGCACCGCAGCGTGCAGAAAGGAGCCGGGATTGGTGGGAAGGACAGGAGCTAGCAGCTGGGGCAGCACTAACATGCCGAGCAGGGGTCCTGCG
>NW_009615256.1:2954-3266 GCF_000690535.1 Cariama cristata
GCAGCGCAAGGCAGAGGTGATCTCGGCAGCTGTTTTGGAGATGCGCTTCCAGCCACGAGGACAGCAAGGTCACATACCCAACATGTCCTGGTTAAACAAAGCCATTTACCAACACCATGTTGACACAGTAGAGCTCGGGACAGAGTCACAAAGGGCACTTGCAGTGGGCCCCTGCAACACCCGGAGAGCTTGGGGAGCACTGGGAAGGGTGGAAAAGTGTCCCCTGCTTCCGTCCCTCAGCAAGAGAGCCGCAAGCACTGCTGTGCCCGCGACAGGGAGACCCAGCTTCTCTGGGGGATGCTGCCAGTGCGT
>NW_009615257.1:0-315 GCF_000690535.1 Cariama cristata
CCCGCCTCCTCCCGGCGGTGCTGTCACTGTTGTCACCCAGAGGCTGCCCTCGCCCCGACTCGTCCCCAGGCCCTGCATGGCTGCGGTGATGACTCCCCACCCCCAGCGCTCTCCCTCCCTGCTCTTTTCCAGGTTCTATATGTTTTTCTGCTCTGTATGCAACCAGGGACCTGAATACATCAAGCGCCTGCCCTTAAGATGGTAAGAAATGGCCTCAGCTCCTTTAGGACAGGACGAGGTGGCTGTGGGGCACTGGGGTGGCCAGTGCCTGGTGATGCTGAACCCCCCGCCCCCGGGGTGGGTTTCAGCGGCGGG
>NW_009615257.1:376-1703 GCF_000690535.1 Cariama cristata
TGGGCCCTGGGTGTGCAGCTCCTCCTGGCCGGCCCCGCGAGGCCGTTTCCCAGGGAAGCTGTTTCTCAATATGCCCCAAACCTACGGTTTGTCCGGGAGCCAAGGTACACATTTGCCAGAAGATAACTACAAATAGCAATCAGGTGACAGGTCATCAAATTCTGTGATTAAATACAAGTTTACAAGTGGTACCTTCTAGTGTACCTTGACCTGAAAGCGCTTTGTAAAGTGTATTAACGGTGCCCGCAGCCCAGCTTTTCCCCGCTGTTCCCCTCGCGCTCGGCCGTGTTACCGGTGCTCGGGGGCTGCTGGGACGCGGCGGCCTCGGGGACGCTGCGCTGAGCAGCACAGCAGGCTGGAAGCAGAGTAAGGGGAATCCTGCAGGATATGTTGCTTGGCTTTCATCTTCAGAGATGCAAGTGTAAAATCCCACGGGATAGACTGAGTTGTTAAAATAGACAGTCTGTTTTCATGTGACTAAGAGCCATCCTGCTCCCGTACCTAACCGCAGCAAGAGCACACGGCTGGGCCTTATTAAAGAGCTGTAAAACTGGGCATTTGTCCTGGGAGCGGCATGTCCTTCGGCTCCTGGGCTCGGGCGTCTCGGCGTTTGGGGCTCCCTGCAGCTGCGGGCAGCATCCCACCCCTCCCCAGAGCTCAAGGGATGCTGTCCTGGCTATGGCATCCCCCGGGATGCACCTCCGGGCTGGGTTGCTTCCCCTAGGAGGTGTGGGAATGGTTCCAGCTTCCAGCAGGTGGGTTTTGGGAGGACCGTGCTGGGGGCTGCGCTGGAGCGGCACTGGCAGAGCAGAGCAGCGTGGTGGGAACCGTCCTGCCGGGGAGAGGGTGGGCTGCTGACCCTCACCCCCTTTGCTCCTGCAGGGTGGATGTCGTCCATCTCGCCCTCTACAACCTGGGCGTACAGAGCAAGAAGAAGTACTTTGACTTCGAGGAGATCTTGGCCTTCGTGAACCACCACTGGGATCTCCTGCAGCTCGGGAAGGTAAAAACGGGCTGGAGAGCAGCCGCGGGGAGGGAGAGGTGCTGTTGGGGATGGAAGTGACGGCCGGCTGTCCCCGAAGCCTCGCGGTGAAACGGTGGGGCAGTGAGCTCTGCCCCTTGTTTGGGTTGGCATCTCCGCTCAGCAGCCACCGACCCCGAGGTGTGTTTGTGCGTTGCTTGTTCGGAAAGGGTCAGAGCTTTGGGGGTGCCCGCTCACCGTGCCCCGAGCCGGCTGGTCCTCGACTGGTCGCCCGCAGGGAAGGAGCTTTAAAACGCCTGCCTGGTTTCTCTGGGTGGGTAGGAGCACCCGGCCTGGGGTGTTCGC
>NW_009615258.1:0-225 GCF_000690535.1 Cariama cristata
TGCTGCAGAGAGAGCCCGGCCGTCAGGGCTGTGGGGACCCACGCCTGCCCTCCCAGCGGGGCTGGGGAAGGGGCTAAGGGACAAGGGGTGGGTACACTACGTCCCCCAGGGCTGGGCCAGGGCCGCCGGGCACCTCCCCACTCCAGCACGTACCTTCTGCACCTTGTTGATACGATGAGCCGCCCGGTTATCTTTGGCCTTTTGCTAACAAAAACACGAAGCCAG
>NW_009615258.1:333-847 GCF_000690535.1 Cariama cristata
CGTTTTGCAACCGCTCGACCAGTCTGGGAGTCCGGTAGGAACAGAGCAAAAGGAAAAAAGCAACATTAGCCCGTGCCCGATGCGCCCACCCGGGCCCTTGGCAGCTGACCATCCCATTTCACGTGTGGGGTTGGCCTCGTGCCCAGGAGCTGGCACCGAGACCGCCCCACACCATGGCTGCAAGGAGCTCTTCAGTCCCGTAGCCAAGCCCTGCACTGGAGCGGACGGGATCTCCCCTTCAAACAGGGACTGGGGGTGTCACACTGTGCCCAGCTCCCCCCTGCCCTCACCCACAGCCCCCCCAGAGCCCTACCTGGATAGTCCTGCTTGAGGTTAGGGAAGTTCATGTTGGCGTAAAGGACAGGTGAGATGGTGGAGAGTTCGCCCAGCTCCTCGTCCTTTTCCCAGCGCTGCAGGCTACGCTGGTTGTAGGATAGCCCATCGCCCTCGCCCTCTGTCGTGGGTGTTGTAGGTGTCGAGGGGGTGGTGGCGGCTGAGCGGCATCGCCACGGGG
>NW_009615258.1:880-1434 GCF_000690535.1 Cariama cristata
TCCGTTCCCTGCGAGGGGGAGAGAGCGTCACAGACCAGCAGGGCGTGAGGAAAAAGAGCAGATCCCGCAAGGCCTCAGGGTTGGCTCCCTCCAAGGAGGCCAGCCCCAGCTCCCCTGGCCGCCCGTGTACCTGTTATACTGTTATCAAGGAACGGGGACTGGCAGACACCCGAATACGACTCCAAGGGAACGCCTCCAGACAGCGACCCCAGGGAAACACTCCCTGGAAGGAAGGAAGAAGCGTTGCAGGGAGAGCAGAGCTGGGGCTGAAGCCTGCACCCATCCCAAGAGGCCCAACAGCCCTCCAACAATACAAGATCCCCCCTGCACAACCTCAAAACACTTTCCACGTTCATTCCCAGGCCAACACGGAAAACCCAGGAGTCCAGGCTCTCCTGTACCACAGACACCATTGCCCTTCAAACAGCTCAGCCCCAGCACGTTGGCTTTCCTGGGGCAGATGGTGAGTCTTGCCCTTCTCCTCCACCCACCAGGACCAAACCCAAGCACCGCATCTCAGTTTGGGGCTGTGCCACCTCCACCCACCCTGCCCG
>NW_009615258.1:1489-1721 GCF_000690535.1 Cariama cristata
GCCGTGCCCCCTCCCCGCAGCCACACAGTTCAGGGGCTGCTCCCCACGCTCCGCTGAGCCCAGCACATCCTTGAAGAGCTGCTGGACATCTTTGCTCTCCATCTTGGGCAGTTCTGCAGGAGGAAAAGGAAGAGCTGAGCCATCACAGGCATCACGTAGCGCAAATCTCATGCTGATGGGAAGTGGAGGAAAAACCTAGGGGTCCTGGCCCTGGGACCTCCCCTGCTTCAGC
>NW_009615258.1:1775-2013 GCF_000690535.1 Cariama cristata
CATAGCTCAGCGCGCCCTCGCCGGGGGTGGCCGGTTTCTCGGCGTCCCCAGGGTCTGGGGAATCCTTTGGCTCGTCGGGCCCTGTGAGGAGGAATCGGCAGATGCCTTCAGCACTCTGGGACCCACATGGGGCAGCACCATCACCCCCCCAGCTTTTACAGGGGAACAGGAGTCCCCCACGGCCATGCAGAGCGCCGCACCACGCGGGGGCAATCTAGGCGCCACTCTATGGTAATCA
>NW_009615259.1:0-8060 GCF_000690535.1 Cariama cristata
TGATTCAGAATTTGACCCTCAAAAATCCTTATCTGTTAGAGGGTTGGAATTTTCCTTTTCTTAAGAAAACAGCTAACCCTCCTTTCTTTTTAAAAGTCCAAATATTCTGGAAAGCATCAATTATGTGCTTTAATTACAAAATAATGTTGATTGTACAGACACCTGTGCATAGTACTCCATCCTGATACTCCACCAACATGAAAACTCAGATAAGCAGCCCTGTTAAAGTCAATGGGAAAACTTGTCTGCAGAGGGTAAAGTTTGCAGGATGAGATCTTCTGCAGAGAGTTTCTTTGTTTCCAGAGATATTTTGTGCTTCACTAAGTAAAAAATGTCATCATATTTCAAAGTGAAATTTTGCAGGCCATTGATCTAGAATGTGAACTAGTTCCTTTGAGTATTTTGGGAAATCAGAAACAACATATTTATTTAATTTAGAAAAATTACTTCCGTCCAAGGCTGTTTCTCAAGAAACATTCATGACAGCCTAAAACTTGCAAACTCGCTACATATACATGCCAGGCATAGCATAAAGATAAATAACTCAATATTTTGTGATATGAAATCTCCCTGAACAAGTATTTCGTATTGGATTGTAACAATGTCCTGGAAAAATAATCATAGTTTTAAAGGGCTAGTAAATATATAACTTCACATGGTAGTTAGCAAATATTTCAATAAACTGTAAAGATTCCTTCTAACAGTTTTCATACTTAGTCCCAGAATGATTAATCATGTTGCTTTTTTTAAGGTTTACATTAAAATTATAAGAAATAAACTTTCCAAAATAGTAAAACGTTCTGGTTCTCATGCCAATAGGAAAAGCCAAGGACATTAAAAATTAGAGATGATGTCTCCAATCTAGATTTTGACCCTAGCTAAGTAGTTTTCATGCTTCTGACCTCTCTTGGTCCCCTGAGGGAAATGGATGAAACCCTTCTCCCAAAAGCTGAGGGTACACCTGACCTAAATTCTTCCAGGTTACAGACTTAAAGAGCAGAAACCCAGGTCTGTAAGTTATGCTTAGTTATTGAATGGCAGCTGTTTGTGTTGTTACATAGGGCAGGGTACACTTTGGAGAAATAACTAAGTGAATTAAGGACAAAGTGTCAGTCTGAGAAGAAAAAAGAGTGTTTGGTTCTGTTACTGCCTGCTTTAAAGGAGTTTTACTGAAATTTCTCTTCTGCTTCATTATTCTCTCCTTTATGCTCTTAAAGTATATCCCAAACTTGAAATTTAATAAAGATTGTTTTTTTCTCTCTAAACGATGTAATCTGTTGTAGTAAAACCCTCTGAATATTCGTTGGGGTTTTTATGTTTGCATTTTTTTTGGTGTGGTGTTTTGTTTTGTTTTCCTGAAAAAGATAAGGATAGAAAAAACAGGCAGAAACTACTCCGGTGGAAACAAAATTTTGCTACTAGTCAAAAACTCCACTTCTTATGTCCCTGGGAACATAAGATCAAAGACGCATTTTGCCCTGAACCAGGCATCCTGTACCAAATATCAAACAGCAAACAAATGATGATTCTTCACCAGAATATTCTTGTAGTCTTCAAGGAGTGATGGCTCAGAGACTTTCTGTGCTGGGGTTGGTGTCTTTGTGTGTAGTAGTACTCATAAGATTTGTCCCCTGAACTTTTAGCATCTTCTTGTGTGAAGGACATCCTCGACTTAAATGCCCGCAAAAGGGCTTCCTTTTGCTTGCTTTCAGCCTGATGACTGCTAGATGCATTTGACTCCCTCTTCCCCTTCCTCCTCCTGATTCTTGTTGTGGGTGAGAGTGAAAGAGGGGTCCTTATTCACCTTCTCCATTGCTGTAATTCAGAGATTCAACATTTCAATTCAAAACTCGGAGGTTTTCGTGGTGTAGACCAGAATGGAATAATTTGTGGACACTTCAATAAAGCTAAAATTAAATGTTATATTTACAATTAAGTGCCAAAGTTTCAGTAAGATGCTTGTGAAACATTTCCATTTTGTCAAATCAAACAAACTTTTTTGATAGAAAATGTGTCTTCTGGAAAATTTTCAACCTTCTCTGAGTGTTATGCTACATTCTTGGCTCAAGAAGCTCAGTAAGGGCTCTTTATTTTCATTTTAATACAGGGTGTCAAAATTAATTATCAGAAATTTCACTGACATAAAGGAAAATATTTGGGCCAGGGTATTCATTGATACAAAGACTATTACCAAAATTTTCACACTGTAGTCATAACCACATATTCATGTAGACTGACTAAATAAAATACAGATTTCAAGCAAACAAGGGTAGAATTTTTGGCTAATACACACAAGGCAATATCTTTTCTGGAGTTTGACTTTTATCAACTCAGGTTGTTCAGCCTTGACTACAGATATTTTGGACTCTTAACTGTCTGTTTATAAAAAGAAGTTTGGTGAGAAATGAGGGAGGCTAGAGGCCTGCCAGACATTTTGCCATCTCTCTTATGGAACGATCTCAAGAAAGAAATGGCAAAAGGGCGATTTTGTGTTTTATATCTATAACCTGCCTAAGCCCCACTTCAGGTGCCTAACTCCTCCAGAAGCCTAGCAGGTTGCTCAGGCATGTTTTCCCCTTCATAAATCCCTATTCCCAGCCACTCGCTCGTCCTTAATGTATTTGGAAATGACTTCCAGGAGTATTTGTTCCATCACTTTCCCAGTGATTGGCTTGAGGCTGACTGGCTTGTAGTTCCCTGGATCTTCCTTCATGGCCTTCACCAGTCTCAGGGGCCTGGGATTCCTGAATGCAGATCTTACCAGTAGAGACGAAGAGAAGGAGAGATTTGAGTATCTCAATCTTTTTCCATGTCCTTTGTCACCAGCTCTCCTGCCTCATTGAGCAGTGGGACCACATTTTCCCTGGTCTTCCTTTTGCTGCTGGTAGGTAATACCTACAGAAACCTTTCCTCATCACCCTTCAGGTGGGCTCTGGCTTTCCTGACTCTGATCCTGCATACTCAGACAGTATCTCTGTATTCCTCCTGGGTCACCTGTCTCTGCTTCTACTTCTTTAATTAATGTATAAAGTTTAAACTTCAAGCTTCTTTTAAAAATTATAGGAAAACATTGTAGAGAGGAAAGAATGAGTCTGACAAGCTTATGGTAGTAATTCACATTGCTGAAAAGGTGCACGGACCACATTTCCTGAGTGCTGATGGCTCCAGTCATTTACCGTGTTTTCCAGCTGAGGAGTGACAAAGATATAAAAAACTGAGGCCTGATTTTAAACCAGCGACATCATTCAGAGATACTTCTGTAGAGACTGCAAGGATTCCAAGGCTTCACTAAAACAATGGCCTGAGCTGAGCGAATGCACGTGTGATATGTCAAACACAAGATCACAAAACCTTGGAATATTTCATATGGATATGGACTAGGAAATGTGGACTGTTCCTTAAAGATTTTGCATTAAAAGTGACATCCATTGTTGTGAGTTTAACTCATGAATATGGCAAGAATTGCTTGTAACACATATTGTTAGGTATGTAAGCTAATTAGTAGGAAAATTGAACCCCATATGGGAATACTGAATATTGGTTTGTCCTCCTTGAAGCTGCTGGATAAAGAAGGAAATAAAAGGCATAAACTGTGAATTTTGTTTCACTAAAAAGTTTTTTTTTTAAAAAAAATCCTTATTCCAGTGCCTTGCAAAACCAATTTTTTTCAGAAGTGTTCAGAGAGACGGACAGATTTTACTACCTACGTAACACACACTGGAATAGTTGGTGACTTCTTAAAGCACAAACCTAGAAGGGTGCAGACACCACTTAAATCCCTCTCTCAGGGTTTGGGGCCAGGACTTGAGCCGAGCCTCTGAAATCCCAACAGAGCAGCTGCACCAAGAGGTGCTTCTGTGCGAGTTGTCTCCTTTCTCTTTGGAGGGGAGCTTGGTCAGGAGCTTCTGAACAGAACTTTTGCTGAAAAGGACATCGTTGTAAGAAAGATTTTGGTTTCAGCAAATAGGCATTTTCCAATTTAAAACACTTGCTGTGGGCAAAAGTTCCTGCCTTGCTCCAAGGCTGGGTGTCTCCAGAGCCTGGAGGTGTTCAGGAAGGTGGAAGGTGCTCCACGCAGGTGGAGAGGGCCCATCATCTCATGGGACTGCGTGGCACACACAAGAGATGCAAGGGGGATGAGCTCAAGCCAGGGCTTTTTTGCAGTCATCCAGAGCTCATTTGTGTTTGAACACAGTGGTTTGGTTTGGGGAAGACTGTTCCCTTCGGTTGTTGTCCTGTCCTGAAGGCCTGGGGAAACGAAGGACAGGAATAAGGGCGTGTGGCATGGTAGACATTTCTCCAGAAGAAGAACTACCTACCCAAAGGATTAAGTGAAAGTTGGCTTTTCTGCAGAAGTCCAGGTCTGGACATGTGCGTGCTGATGGAATAGCAAATTCCTATTTTGCAATTACCTCTAGAAAGAGAAATGTTTTCCATTTGTTGCCTCCCCTCCCACTTGCCCAGCGTGGGATAAGGGTCTTACTCAGTTCAGCCTGAGAGATGGAGGTTTAGGGGGATAATAGGAGTTTCACAGACGAAAAGAAAGAGACGGGAGTGTGAGGAGAAAAGGGGAAGGAGGAGAGGAGGTAAGAGTCCTGGCACAAACATTTAAGCATTCAAACTGTTGCAAAACTAGGCCTTGTAGGAATAAAAGCCTCGTGCGATGGAAATACAGACTCTGGGATGATTTTTTTCTGCTGCCTGTGAAGCTTGGAGGTTAAAACAGGGAGATGATAAGTGAAGAAGAGTTATGAGCAGTGAGGACAGAGGCAGTCCAGGCGCTGGTACACGCACATGCAGCGGGCAGTTGGCCTGGGCCCATTGCTGAGCCAGGACCCTGGCCAATTTTCCCTTTATTATTTTTTTTTTTTACTCTTCTTGGAAGAAAAGGAGCGAGGTTAAGCTGACCAGAGAAAGCAAAGCTACCATAGCCTTTTGTGGCCTGTAAAGCTGAGTACAGACTGTCATTGTCAGGCTGTGTAACACAGTCCACTTTTGTTGTTTACTTGCAGCAGCGGGTGGAAGGAGCTGCTCTAAATTATGTTGGGTGACGGGGAGCCAGGAGAAGGGCTGTTGTGGGAGGAGGCTCCGCTGTCTTCCTGAACTTTCACTTTTGATTTTCAGCTGAGCTGGAAACACGATTCCTTATTGTTGCTTTTTTTAATGCCTGGACCCGAGGCCAGATCCTCAGCTGGGATAAATCAGCTCTGCTTCCCCGTAGCCGAGGAAAAGAGGCGGATGCACAGCGGGTCAGGATACGACCCGCCTTGTTTAGAGACCGGAGCGCTTCTTTTCCTTGGTAAAAATCAGACCACCACATTCATATGCTCAATCATCAAGTACGTGAACATTTTTCAAAAGCACAACTTCCCAATGACCCAGAGTGCCTTTAAATAAAGAAGTGCTATTGGACCTCGTTAGTGTGAAAGGAGCGGTTGAAATCCCTGTCTTGCCCAGCTGTTAAACCTGTGTTTGATTTCTGAAAAACCTATAGAGAAAAAGGGTTAAAGGAGACCATACAAGAAGTAGAAGAAATAAATTGAATACACATGTGCAATCATTATTCATACTAACGTTCTCTGTATTACTTCATAACACAGCTGTATACACAAAAAAACAGTCCAGTTTGGTTTCTTCCTATTCGAATCTTATTAATTTCTGTTTAATGGAACACAAATGTTTGCGCTCTTCATTTTGACGAATGCAGCCTCATAGTGTATTTGTTAAGCATTAGCCTGCGCGGTTGTGACCATCTAATACAAATGTCTCTGGGCCTTTCATGGCTCCTGACAGGACATCTTTTGAGCATGACAGTTGCCATGGGGACGGGTGCAATGCCTATTTGGAAGGAAAACTGGGAGCAATGCTCATTACGTCAAAAACTACATCGGGGAGGGGGAGAAGGAGAATGTTTGCTTCTTGTGCTGACACTTAGCTGCTTGTTTTACCCGCCACCCACACACTTCCATCAAACAATATCTCTTTCAAACGCAGAAGTCAAAGTTTGCATCTCCTATCGTTCCAGCTGGAACAGGCAAGGGGCTGTGTGAAATGAATATCATCGCGCACAGGACCAGGGCACTGCCTGGCTGGCTCTGTCTGTCACTTCATAACACAGCAACACTGAGCCCTCTCAGTTTTCCCCTCCTCCTGCCCTCGGCCGAATACTTTGCCCAACTCCTCGGGGCACCACGGGGACACCGGGATGGTGTGGGGAAGCAGCAGCTGGGTAAATCTAACCAGCTTGCTCAAAACCAGCGGATTTATTGTGGGTTTACGCTGGTGAGAGGAGGATCAGTGTCTGTGCGTACCACAATTTCCACAGATAAGGAAGGTGGCAATAACAAACACGACGACCTTCGTATCCTCCCCGTCCCCCCAGAACGCTGTGAGAAGTCAAGGGAAATAAAACCCTTTTTGTAGAAAACGAGTGCTAGACCCTTCTGTTTTGAGCTGTCTGTTGCCGTATATTCCTCTAAAGCCTGCACATTTCTTCCATTAGAAATTACCCATTGCTATATTTTTCACTGAGTTGTTCTGTTGACTTAGGCTTTCAAAAAAACACGAAACCCACACTGAAAAAAACCCAAACCCCACAAAAAATTGGACACCAGCCAAACAGTGAAAGGAAGAGATGCAGCAGACTCACCATGAGGCCCAGGTTTGCCAGGGGTGGGGGCGGGGGGAAAAGTGCTCAGATGTCTGGCTTTGGGTGCTGGGATAATATACAAAATCTTCTCCGTGAAATACAGGAGATGGCTGCAACACCTTGCTGGTAGCCCATGATGACCACAATGAACGGTCGAGGCCAGCCAGGTGCTTGGTCCCTGAGATACCTGGATCCCAAATGAACGCCCTTACGGTCCTGCTTTGTTTTCTGTCTTTTACAGGGACCTGGTGCCCACAGCAGTGCTCAGGGGTCTGCATTTCCCTTGCCCTAAGGATCATACAGGTGGTCCAGAACCTGCTGAGTCCATGTGTCAGACATTTTGGAAATACGACAACTTCCCCAGCATCTGGATGAATACAAATTATCTCACATACGGAACGGGGACAGGGTGGTGGAATTGACCTCTGCTTTGCAGGGAGGGTGTGACTTTGGGGTTTTTAGGTGCTGTCAGAGCACTTTTTCGTTCTCTTCACTGGAAGGTTGCAGATGTGAAATGGGGTGAGAGAAGGAGGCAGCTTTGACACAGTTGCAAGTTTGCAGGGCATGATCAGTCTGCGATGTTTCTTCGCACCAGAAAGTCTCCTTGGCCTAACATGCTGCCCTGACTGCAGACAGCAACTAATTTCTAAGTTTTTACTTAAACAAAAAAAACCCCCAACCCTCATTCCCCCCCCACCTCCCAGAAATAAGTGCCATTACGTGCAGCTGTAACAATTCTCTGTGTGTCCCCCTCCCCATTCAGCCATACATCGACAGCTGCCTTTAAACTTGAACTTTCTCTACTCCTGCACAGTCTGCTGCTGCTTGAACTGCTTGGCTAACACCATCACCTAGCAGCACCAGCAGCAGATGTTATCTCATCTGCGGAGAGAGGTTTCCAGGTCTGAATGCCAGAGCCACAGTGGGCTCTCATACATTTCCCATGGATTGAAACCCCCAGGAGCCATAAAGTTGATTTTGGACGGGGGTGGCAATAGGAGTCCCAGGTAATGCCAGGACTTTGGTGCTCTTCTCTCTCCCCTCCTCCTTTTCTTCTGGTAGCATTCACCAAAGCCAGGACACCGCGTCCGAAAGGTGCAGGAGCTCCACCGCGCTCTCTTGACTCTCCCTCACCTTGCCGACCACTTGATTACCACTTTTGCAGGGCACATTTAGCCCCATTAGATAGTTCTTTTTCTTCATGAAGGTGACACGTGTGAAAGTCCAACTTCTCTTAGCTTTTCTGCACACTCAGGTGCTACCCTCTGGGTTAAGACATCACAAACTTTTGAAGTAGATAGTTTTGTTTGTCTAAATACTGATGTGTTGTACACTGGTTCATTGTATGCTACATCAAAATATGCAATCAACTCAATATTTATTTATTTATAAAATAATAATATCAATACAT
>NW_009615260.1:0-205 GCF_000690535.1 Cariama cristata
CCACTAACGAGGCTGGGGCATGTGGGACCCCCCCACCCTGTTCTTGCTGGCAGCAAAAGGGCCCTGAGACAGCACCGCGAACGCTGCTCCTTGGGAGGACTGGGGAGAGACTGGGAGAACTGGGATGTGCTGGGGAGAGGCATGGGGGACCTGGGAAGGGACTGGGATGGGCTGGGGAGAAGCTGGGCAGACTGGGATGGGCTTG
>NW_009615261.1:0-3782 GCF_000690535.1 Cariama cristata
GCCTCGGCCACGGCTGCCTGCGGGCGTCGCGCCCAGGGACGTGCTGGGGAAGAGGGCGGCCTGGTAGGGCCGCTCCTCAGCGGAAAGGCCGGACAGCAGCCCCCGTGTTGTCCTTGCACGTTGGGTGGGAGAGGGGACAGCCTGTCCGTCCCCACACGCACATGCGGCAAAGCATTGTGCTGAGCCGTGCAAACACAACTGCCGGGCAGAGATCCAGGGATTCCCTGGGGACAACCTCCCCTCCTTGCTGGATGTTTTGACTGCACGTTTCCATCGTGCTACGCTCTCTGCTCAAAATCCATAGCCACACTTTGGAGACACTGTAGTTCCTTCCTGGAGCCACAGGACTGGAGGCGTTTGGAGCAGGATAGCCTTTAAAATAAAACAGTTATGCAGGGTGCTACAACTTGTTATCTGTGTTTGTTTGAGCAGACAATACAGCAGCCAAACATACGCGATCTGCAGAAATGGTGCTCTTGGAAGCGTATGTAAATAAAATAATCATAGAGTCCTAAAGATTTGACTATTTTTTAATATTCTTGCCTTACAGGAGCAATGGTATTCAACTTAAAACAGTTGCATTCCTCATGAAAAAACATGGGAATTCCATCTTCAGCATGGGGTGAGCGGGTGTTTGGTTGGGATTCATTCACTTACCCTCTTCAGAGTGTGCTGGTGTGGGTAGGTGGGCAGAGAAGGGTCTGGGTTTGTGGCAATGAAGGATTGAATTCCCTGTGTATGGCTGGGTGTGGGTCTCGATAGCTCCTGGTGTGAAGAGCAGCTCAGTTCAGCGGTGCTGAGGCCACTCAGGGCTTTCCTGGAAGACCTTGATCCTGCAGTGAACCTTGCTGGTGGTGGTGAGGCCCGGAAAGACACCTCGTATGGAGTCATTCCTTCCTCACTTGCCTGTGCAGATCCCCACTGCCACTGACACATGATGAGGTTCACTGTTTCATTTTCATTTCTCCATTATCAAACCCCAGGCTTAAGGTCCTGCATTTCTTTCTGTTGTGCAAGCTAGCAAACACGTGACATGCTGAGCATCTCAGGAGCCTGACTGCTCTCTGTTTGCAGCGCTGAATACTTCAGTGGCAGTCACCTTGCTGTTGATGTCAGCAGGACCTAGGAACCTTCAGGCATAGACTGGACCTACCTGAGCTGTGTGTGGTTATCACAGAGGGGAGCAGGCAGGTGAGTCCTTGTCCCAGACCTCTGATTGCTTCCAGCCGAGGCCATGTAATCTAAATACAGATTATGCAAGATACTTTTGGACTTCGAAAGTATCTTGCCCTGCTCCAGCTATCAGACCCCTGAGCACATGTCTGACCCTTTGGGCATTTGCCACAAGCTAAAGGCTGGTCCAAGTCGATGGACTTATGTTGCATTAGCAGGAAGGGGACATGCATGGAGAGTCTCCGGCAGGACTTTTGCCTCTGACACCCCCACCATGTCAGAGCCTTTCACTGAGGGGCCAGGTCTCACGTGCCCTGGCTCCAGTCTTGCTCACGGGGTTCTCCTCAGGTGCTTGGGGCATCACAGCTCGCCTCCTGCTCTGCACCCTCCACTCTGTGATGGACACAGTCACTGACCGCAGGGGGAGGTGACAGCTGATCTCTTCCAGGACTTCAGGCTGTGTCCTAGGCATGTGAGGAGTCTCACTGTCCCCAGCTCCGTGCTCCTGCCCCAGGCCGCTTTGCAGGGGTAGAAGCATTTGCACAGTGATGAGACACCTGGATCAGGGAACTGATCTGAAATTCACATGCTAGAAAAAAAAAAAACCTGGCTTGTTTTACTCCATCTCCACTGCCTGATCCACTGCCCAATCCACTGCCCAGAGAGAAAAGCAAATTAAATTGGGGCTTGAAAGGAGGAGGCAGGAGAGGTGCCAGAGGATATCACAGGGGTACAAGCAGGTCCCCAGTAAGGGATGCGTGCTGGCAGGCACGTGGAAGTAGGGGAGAAGGATTACATGAGGAGTCCTGGGCAGAAGCAGGGGCAGGTGGGAAGGGCTGGATGGGGCTCAAGGGAGAGGCTGCGCGAGGTGGCCCAGCAGCAGCCCCTTACCTGCAGGCGGCTTCAGATGCTGCAAAGCATGCGAGGAGCTGCCATGTCCATACTGCCTGTCTTTGCCAGTTCACCCCCGCTGGAGCCTGGCCTGACACCTTCCTCCTGGTGAGGAACCAGGCCTCAGTGGTGGACAGCGGCCACCCCAGAGGGGCTGGAGTGGGGTCCTGCCTCCTGCCAGGCTCCTGGGGACCACCTGGACACAGCTGAGGCTGGGCCTTTCCTCCAGCACAGAAAAACCTGGGACCAGCCACAGGGTGGCAGCTTGGGCTCTCTGACTCCCGGGATTTGTTCCTTTTTTCTTCTTTTTTTTTTTTTTTTTCTCTTTCCTTCTATTTTTTATTTAAAAGGCAAACCCCCTGGCCAGATCATGGGCATGGCAAAGGCTCTGCGCTCTCCCTGGCTCGCCTCTGCGCCGGCACATCACTTGGCGGCATTTCCAACCCCATCTCTGTGTTTGGCCAGCTCCTGATTCTTCCCCCAGCACAGCCTGTCCTTTGAGGGGACGCAGGCAGGACACCTGCCTCCAGCGAAGGCTGAATGACCTCTGTGGCTCCCTGGCTCCCCAGAGGAGGCAATGCCCTGGCAGATTTTGTCCAAGCAGCACAGGGCATGGTTAGGATGTCCCGAAGTCCAGCAGGCTGTTGGCAGAGCAGGTCACTGGTCTTCTGAGCCAGCGGGAGCAAAATCCATGCCATGGGCAGGGTCTGGCCAGGCTGCTGGAGGGCATGGCTATTGCTTTTGCATCAGTGATGAAACAGATTTTTTGGCTTTTTGAATGTAGTTTGTAGTGATGCTTCACAGGAGAATGGCAGCAGAAGATAAATATGTGCCACAGCCCGTTTCTGGTCTTCATCTGTGTTGCTGCAAGTGCAGACCGTGTGCTCCACACTGTCCCCTTGGCACAACTCTGCCATGCTGAGAAGTGCCCAGGGGTGATGGCAGGCTAAGGTCCTCATCCTCGAGCTCCTACCTCTCCATGGGCTGTGACGGAGCCACTGGCAGTGCCCAGGCAGAGCAGCCCTGCTCCAGCTGCCTGCTCAAGTGCTGGGTGAATCCCACTCAGAAACATTCCTGGTGTCTCCCCCTCCCACTTGCCTGCTCCTCTGCAGGCTGAATTCTGGGCCCAGTGTCGTGGAGCCTTGCAAACCAGAGATAAATCTTCCCTGGGATGATGCCTGGGGAGGCATCACCCTCCCAAGGGGGAGCCCACAGGACTGGGAGCTCCTCTTGGTGACTGCAGGACTGGGTTGCGGCGCAGGGCTGCTGATTGGAAGGAAACGTGAGCAAGACCTGCTGCCCTGGAGAGATGTCCCAGGACCGGTGCGTGTCCTGCCTCGGGTGAAGCGCAGGAGCTCCCCATCCCTGCGCCTCCGGGCTCGAGATGCCAGCTCAGGAATGGGGTAAGTCCCTGGCTGTTCTCTACTCCAGGCCACTTTTTAGAGGACCTTTGAGGAGCTGTTTAACCGGGTCCTTCTAGGGGCTTGCACCCTGCGGCAGAGGCAAGGCGCAGCACTGACTGGCTGCTCCTTCTGGCCACCGTTCCCTTTGCAGCGTGGTCCCACTGGGCCATTAACAGAGGCTTTCAGCCGGCCTCGGCGCAGCCTTCGGATGCTCTCAAGGCTTCTCAGTGTAACCCAAATAGGCCGCTGGGCCACAGGCAGCCCCATGCCTGCTGCAGTCTGAGCCGCTCCAGGAAGCTCAGGGTGAAGCACCAC
>NW_009615262.1:0-201 GCF_000690535.1 Cariama cristata
CCCCAGCCCACCAGACCAGCCACTCTTTTCTTCCTTTTTATTAGTAAGAGATTGAAAACACAGTTAAATACACTTCTTTACTGATAATTTACAGCTGTTTCTGCAGCAGAACATGGGTGCCATTAAATCAGTAGCAGTATTTCAGGAGCAACACTACATCAGTCGCTCTCAGCCTCGTCTTGCCGCCCCTCCCACCCTGCC
>NW_009615262.1:326-664 GCF_000690535.1 Cariama cristata
GGTGGCTGAAAGGAGAGGAGGAGGAGAGCGGGGCTGCGTCCAGTACAGGAGGCCTTTGCCAGTCCTGGCAGATTTAGGCAAGGCCTGGCCCCTTCCCTGCTGGACAAGGGCCGGTGACAGACAGGGCCTCAGTACACCACCTCGTACACTGTGGCCTTCTTGTCCCCAGAGCCTGTAACAATGAATTTGTCGTTGACGGAGATGTCACAGCTCAGCACCGACGAGGACTCTTTAGACTGAACGTGAGAGAGATGGGCGGTGAGAGTGGCGCCGGTGGCTGATGCCGTCATCATCCCCCCGTCCAAATGCCTCCCCCGTACCTGGAAGATGCTGGCTCC
>NW_009615263.1:0-11614 GCF_000690535.1 Cariama cristata
CAGCACCCTCGGCCGGTTTCGGTTCAGCCCGGCCAACCGGGGCTGGTGTGTTTGATTTGGTGTTTTTTTGCCAAACACCCCTCAGAACAAAGTCTTTGGCGTCACGCTTGAGGTGGTTTCTCTACTTCAGCTGTGCCTCAGACAGCAAACATACACACTGTATTTTTGTTTGTTTGTGTTTGCAATGTTTGGGGGCACCGAACAAAACATCTGAAAGCCTCACGTTCCCAAACGTTCGCTTCAGTTGAGGAAAACGTGACACGCTCCTTCCAATGCAGTAGGTGTCCCCAAAATGAATTTTTTTAAATTAATTAATCCCCCACAGTAACTTCTGATGTCTCTGCCTCTACCAGGAAAATCTATTTTTGTTTGTTTGTGTTTGCAATGTTTGGGGGCACCGAACAAAACATCTGAAAGCCTCACGTTCCCAAACGTTCGCTTCAGTTGAGGAAAACGTGACACGCTCCTTCCAATGCAGTAGGTGTCCCCAAAATGAATTTTTTTAAATTAATTAATCCCCCACAGTAACTTCTGATGTCTCTGCCTCTACCAGGAAAATCCCTTTTGAACCCAGACATATTATTACAGAAAAACCAGCAAAAAGACCCCGTGTCATACAGCCCTACAGACTCTCACCTAGCCTGTTCTTAAAACCCAACCCAAAGATTCTTATCTTTCAGCAATTTATCCCCAAAGTTTAATCTGCGCTTTTTGAACCCTTGATGGGGCCACAGAAGAGTTTAACAGTTCAATCAAGGGAAAACACAGCTGAGATTGGGTCAGCAGCTGTGTGTCTTTAAGTTGAGCCTTTTTTTTAGTCTGAAAAAAATGTGCTCAAGTGCACTTAATTTTACAAAAATATTATGAAAATGAGATCTTTTAGCTCTGTGTTTATTGTGAGAAATGCAAAAAGTTTGAGAAGTTTTACAGGAACAATTAGGTAAAAAATGGTGCGTTTCAATAAGAAATAACATTGTAATTGGAAACAGGCCCAGATCAAAGCGCTTGAGTAGTGCAGCCTCACAAATTTTGTGTTATTGCAGTGACCCAATATGTTCTGATGTCATTAATTTTCTTTTCCTGCAACTGGTCATAACGTGTGGCTTGTGCTGGGGAAGGAGGCAGTCTAAGAGCTTTTTAGAACGTAAGGAAGGATTTTTGTAGCTGGTGGTGTTTGGAACAGATACAGCAAGACCCCTCCTAAACCCCTGCTGTGTGGTTTCTGGGACTGCACCGAGTTAGACAAACTAACCCATCATAAAAATACCCACATACGTGTTTCTGCTCGTGAATTTAATTCTTTCTGCATTTTGTTCTACCAGCTTTTGACGAAGGTATTGTTCTAATTTTCCTTCTCATCTCTATCTGGTGTGGGTATGCAGAGTCCACAGCAGTCACATCCTTGGAGAGTAGGAGATTTCCAGCTTTTGTCTCACCTCCACAAATCCTGCCTCTTACGGCACCTGTTCAGCCACAGAGGTGGGTCAGGATTGCCTCTGAACGGGCCTTTAGTAGGCTGACAGTAATGCAGGGAAAGTTCTCTCTGTCAATGTAAATGACACTTAATTAGTAGAAGACAGTAAACTTTTGCTATAGGCGAATAGATATCGAGATTGGATGCAACATGAGCTATAAAACTAAGGGATCCTACCGCACATGGTAGGGCCATCTGCTGATAGCATGCCCTGCTCTAAAGACTTTGATGCCTTGATTATGTAAATAGGGGAGACTATTCCATCCTGAAGACTCCAGCAAGATAATTACCAAAGAATGAATCACCACAACTCAAGCAACTGCAAATGAATTTTGAGCTTTATCGCCATCATTGCAATTGTATTGCTGTTATTAGCTGAGCAGGACAGAGGCCATCAGGCCCCAGAGATGCTTCCCTACTGGTTGTGATTTAAATTATAATTGTTTGGTGTTACTTAGCCTGCCAGGAGGCTGCAAAGGAAGAGGTTTAGTTTTCAGTGATTTGGCTCCGCTTCTCTACAAGTATGATTTCCACTGCCCTAGTGTTCTGGCTGATTTAGACACTCAAAAGACCTGATGCAAGGCATATGGAAGTGTATAGCAGCCTTTCTGCTGATAGCAGTCAACCTGAGATTAAGCCCTAAGCCCCCCATTTGTTCAAATTACCATAATCTGAGCTAAAAAACTCTTTCAGTCCCTCTCACCTAAACCGGTTTGGTTGTCACCCTTAACTGGCTGTAGCTCTCTAAGGTCCTGAGCATGGCTTAACAGAGCACGTGAGCACATACTTAACTCGTACATAAACATCCCCTCAGCTTTCTGTGCAGTGTGCCCTTCTGCAAATGCCTGGGAAGTATCACTCTTCCTCAAGCTGGCTTTTAAAAGACGCTCCTTATTATGGCCAGACATGTAAGAGAAGGTAAACTCAGATAACACCTCACATTTAAGCAGAGCACAGCCACTACAGGAGCCCGGCAGCGCAGCAAGAGAATCTCAGGGCATGTTTTACTCTAAAGACCAAAACACGGTCATTTTTGGGTGATTCAGGCTGCGTTTTCTTCGGAACAGCCGCACTCCAAGCAACGAGGAAGCCAGGTCTGGAGCTCCCTAAAGCTGTGCTGCAGCAGGAGTTCCTCATTAGATTGTGTCACAGGTGCCTGTAGTATTTCAACAAATTAGATAATGTTACTTCTGAGGTTAATTTATATTCAAACATAATCAATTTTAGGAATTTAGGACAGACATATGTTGTGGGTTCAGGTGATAAAGGATTAGATCTATTATAAATAAATTTATAAAGAGGAAAATGTCTGATGGTTTGGGAAATTTAGAGTTATTGAAAGAAGTATTTGACATCTATATTAACTCAAAGCCCTGAATGGGCTGGGCTTGTTTACATTGCTTCAGTCTTATTACAGGGTGAATTTTACCAGCTGTCTTGCTGAACAGTCATTTAGCCTTAAACTATAGTTAAAACTGTCATGGTTTTAAGCAAATTATATTGCGTAAAGTAATTATTTCCCTAACTGCAAAGAGGATCCAGGTAGCTTGTGAATCTAATTTCTGAAAAAGAGCTAGCAGAGTGCCCTCTATGTAAGATATGGGAAAGCACAGAGTTAAGGATTTGAAAAGATTTTTGTAATCCAGAAAAGGTTGAGTAAGCTTGATGAGTTAGCTGTGTGTATTTGGGTATAAAGCAGACAGGAAGGGAACAGATTTCTGCTAAATCAGTCTGTTAACTACACAGATTGACCATTGATTCCAAAACATCAAGGCAAAACTTGTTTCCTTCGCAAGGTGTTCCCGCACCAATAAATGTTAATCCTCATGATTAACGCAAACTTTATATTTACTGTGTCTGAGGGGAAATTGCTAAAGAGGCATTCTGGGGAAATAAACTACAGCAATTAGAGGCTAGCCAGGGTAAGGAAGAATTGATGTTTGATCTAGTGGCAATACGCAGAGCTCTCAGAGAACCCTAAAAGTACTCTTGGCAGCTGATCTTCACTGTGTGCAACAGGAAGCTTCCAGTGTGATTTGCTGAATCTGCTGTGGAGTCTGAAAACCTTAATATATTCAAAGTTTTGATCGGTTTTGTCTCCCAGCGTATTAGAAACAGACTGTGGGCCCCCGTGGGTATCCATCCCTGGAGTTTTTACTGATACTGAACAACTGCAGCTTTCCTGCCTCATTATGAATATGCCTTTCCTAGAGTCCTCAACCTCCTCAGCTCCACAGTTCCTGAACTGCACCCACACCTTTCACTCCCAGCTAAATGACTGGCTTCTTTTACATACTAGATGATGTGTGTGTGGCACCAAGATGGGCCCATCTGTTCTCCTTCATTCTGCTCTTTTCTGGTTCACAGTAAAATGAAGAATTTGAACCCAGAACCCTGCACAGCATTGCCCGGATTACCCTATACCTGTTACCAGCTAATTCCACCAATGCTTTAATGAAAGCAACAATCACATTATTTAGGGATGCATGAAGCAATAGCAAAATCTATATTTCTTTTTGAGCACAGGCCTGAACCCAACTTTGGCTTATGTCTAAAGTTTGGGAACGCAGCACTACAGAGAAGGAGAGGACCTCAGCCTGTGCCTCCCTTCTGGGCTTTCTTGAGCTTGCACTACTTACTGTGCCACAGCTTTAGCTTGTGCTGCTTGCAGTGCCGTTACCGCCAGAGACAGCCATGGTCAGGCCTGGCTGGCTGACTCTTTGACCATGTGTAGCCACTTTTCTGCAGGTGGCATACGATGGCTGATGTCTGGCAGAGAAGCTTGTTAAGCTCCATGCCACGTGGATAAAGACCTCTCAGCTACTCAGGCAAATATGCCTTGTACCGTGTATTTACTGGCTGTTCTGTTTGGTTCGTTGCTGTGTCCTTTATTGATCGCTTCTCCTTGCCAATCACTGTCTAACCAGTGACCTTCTTTTCTATAATCAGATTTACTAACTCCTTCATTACCTGGTGCTGGCTGTGGATCTGCTTTTAATTATGAAGGAAAAGCTCGCTGCAGATGAGTATTTCTTCAGGACAGTCCCCTTGTGAGACTGAATTTGGCACTATGTATAGCCTGTCTAGTGGCAATTTGACATTGCCATCAAACATTCATTCTGGTGTCAGAATGGAATTTGAATCATATTTGTGGGCCTCATTTAAAACGCGTGCTGCCCAGGAATCCAGCAAGTAATTCACCCATCAGCAAGAGCTGATGCATTTGCTATCAGCAGGGCAAAGCACCATTGAAGCACTGCCTCTCTTTACATTGACCGTACTGCAGTCCACTGAGTAGCCACTACACCAGGCCATAATGATGCTAGCTTAGATATTTTGAGGGCTATTTAGAAATGCCTTTTTTTTTCACCAGAAACCAAGACAGGTTATTTAATGTAGCTACTTCTGAAATCATGATGTGTCAGAGAGGCACGATGGAGCAAAATTGCCAGTGAATTTGGGATTGGAAAAGGGCAGAAGTCAGTTTTGGATTTGGTGTATAACTGTGGGATGTGACAGGATTCTCTTTGATCATATATCAGAGTGTTGTCAGTCTCCTCCTCTGCCGCGGGGAAGAAAACTTGCAGCTGAAGTATTGATTAGTACGAGAGGCTCTACTGTAGATCTGTCGCAGCCAGCCACGAAAAGTAGGCGTTAAAAGGCTGAGAAAACTGAACTCCTGAGATTCCTAATGCTATTGTAGTGTAGTATGGCTTGGCTTACACAGCCATTATTTTCCTCAGTGCCAGGAGGAAAGCCTTCCGCCTTTGACAGGTGCTGACAACATGGCCTGACTTGTTCATTACGCAAATGGAGACTCCTGGGGGACAAGGTGAGATTGCCCACCTCCCTCTGCAAACAGACAGAGGAGCAGGAGACACTCCGCTGTGCTCAAAGGCAAGCAGTGGCCAGACATGAGCGGAGCCTGGCATGGGACTGTGGTGACTTGAAGAGAAGAGTGTTTCTTTAGACTTGTCACCGAAGCGTGCCCACTCATGCTCGAAGGCAGTGGCCATATGTGAGCCAGAGGCACCCTGAAGCCATGTCAGTGGAGGGGGCTGTTGCATCACCAAGCAATCACAATTAACTTTAATTACATGTCTCCACTGGCTGCTGAGCTTTGGAAAAATAACAAGGAGGTGAAAAAAAAAGAAAAAGCGGAAAAGAGGCTCTTGCAATCCAGGTGAATTTTTCCAAGCTGATTGCCAACACTCGAGGTTCCCAAGGGCCTTTGTTAGCAGAGAAAGAGCACCAGACAAAGAGATGGAGAGAACAGGAAAACTCTTCTCTCTTTTAAAATAACCTAGTTAACATTCAAAATTTGGGACATTTATACATGCGCTCTGCAAGTGTCTCCAACAGAATGGAGGCCATCACAGTGTAACATTTCTCTGCTTCCCTGACGTGAAGCATGTGTGACACAGCTCTGACCGCACCTGAACAACTCCATTGACACTGGAATATTTAGGTACTGAATTTTCTTAAGGTTAATCAGAATTCATAAACTGACAGGTGCTTCTAAACCATCATAGGCTTGTCCTTATCTGTCATGAAAAATATTGCATTCAGTGAGATGAGTATCCAGCACAAAAGGCACCAACTGGTGAAGAACAATGGCAATGCCATGAAATCTTGGCCCCTTTCAGCAACACATCTTTTATAGTTATCAACAAGAAGGAAATTAACTGAGTTTTTAGTTTCCAAAAAGCCACCCTGAGAATTAAGAAGTGTGTGCTCTGCTACCCCAAGAGCATCAGTATGCGTATTTCAACCCTTTATTCACTTCCAAATTATTATTGACACTCTGCTTCAAGCCTGGATTTGCTCTCTAGAGAGCTAAGCCAATATTTAACACAGCTACAGCAAATTTTATTTTATTTGAATGCGCACTAATAGCATTTCCCCAGTTGGGAATCCTGTGGGAATTGAATGGACCGCTTTAGAGGGTAAAAGCAACCTTAAGAAATAGTAAATGATTAAAAGAGAAACAGCAGAAGTTCTATAGTGCTTCTTTAGATTCAGGGATATTTTAATAAATTAAATGGAGTTAGGAAAGTCTTCAGACTACCATGTGCATTAAAGTAAATGTGATAGTTTCATTATTCTCATGCCACAGAAATGAAATCCATGGCAGAGAAGTAAATGGCAATGTGTTCACCATACTTGCACTTACATAGTGTTTCAAATTTTTCAGAGGCCTCAGCTTAAGACAGCAGGGTCATATTTGGCCATCTATGGTTGATTGTGTCAGGCTACTCAATAGTGGCACATAGGGCAGTTTAAGTCACCTTGTCCAGATCAAGCATGTAACAGTAAATTTGTCTGCAAGGAGAGAGACTTTATTCAATGAAACAGGTAGAGAATGCAGATGGGGCTGAATCTTGGCTGAGCACATGAGATGCTGATTAATATGTAAACTCTAAGCCCATGGTAATCCAGAAACTTTGTCCTAACTTTAGGCTAAGACAGAGAAAAGGCAAGCCCAGTGCCCCACAGTAAATTAGTGGCAGAGGCAGGTCAGACCTCCCTTTTTCCAATCCTCTCTCTAATATTAGAACTTCCCGGTGCATTGCTTTTGGAAAAAATATTTTTAACTCACTGTTAGCTCCTTATTCATGGGAGAAACTAGCAGTCTTCTAGCCCATCTTTGGAAAAGATATGAGAAGATGAGAATTCATCTCCTTCCCAGAGAGGCATCAGTATCCATCTTGGCTTCTGAAGAAATTTCACGCAAAAGGCTATTGATTTCTTAAACTTGAAATGAACCGATTCAGTCATTTCCAGTGTTGTGTGACTAGATTGGATCTCGGCTCAAGCCCACTAGGAATGCAACGAGTATGTAGCAACCACACGACTTTGAGGATCACAGCAGTTGGGTGAAACAAAACATACTACACGGCTGCCTAACCCACACAGGCTCCACGCCAACAGACATCAGAGAAGGCCCACTATGGCTACCTCTTTCTATCGACTCTCAGGGATCCAGAGATGGCAGTTCTCTCATCTGGAGGGACACAATTCATTGGAAGTTGCAGCAATAAAAGAACAAGCCATGCCCATCAGTGAACTGCATTTAGTAGACTGTTAATGTGCTGAGTTGAGTAAGTAAGAAAGTGTTACCGTTAGCTTGCATCACAGGAAAAACTCTGTCTTCCAAGTTCTGGCTCCTTCATATTCCGATAGGTTCTGTTAGATTACAATAAAAAGGAAACACGGAAGGTACTTCAGAAACCACCAGGCCAGACCCTCAGATCGTATCAGGTGAGGTACTTCTGATGCAGCCCATCATTTTCACATCTTATTACTAGCTCATTCTATTAAAAGTACAGCATCTTTGATAGGACACTTCCTGTCGGATTATGACTCTGTGTGGCTGGGTAAAACAATATCTACAGCTATGCCAAGAGCTTAAACTTCCCAAGGATAGATTTAATGTCATGCAATTAAAGGCGAGCCTGTAACAAGTAGTGGGTACTTTCTCTGCCAGGACTAACCAGCTTTCGTGCCCCAGTGCAAGGCACAGAGCTAATCATTCTGACCCTAATGGTTCTATGTGCCTCTTCTGCTGAGGAAAGCAAAGACTCCCTCTACAGTAGAAGTGAGTACAAGGAAGAGTCTGGTAATGTTACTTGTTTTGGCAGAGTAGATGAAAAAACTGCAGAGCATTCAAGTTCACAACGCTCGTTATGACTAATCTGCCTTCCTGAGCTTCAAGTCTTTTATTCAGAAGTCAGATATAGGTCTATCCTGAGAGAGAGCATCTTCTGCAAAAAATGCTAATGTGCTATTCTATGTATAATAAAGGTGGCACAACGTCCAGCCAAATGACTTTGCAGCAGTCCTCTGTGAGGGAAGACTGCGCACACGATGAGCGAGAAGTCCTGCCAACTTCCCTTCAGATTTGCATGTGGATCCATCTTGACCTTTCTGCAAATAGTCTAGCTGCCAGCTGGTGCTGGTAAAGAGATTAAGAAAGAATGGCAGTCTGAACTGCAGTTAGGCAGCTCAAGAGGGAGTGGGACTGGCATTTTGGCCCTTGACTGGGGTTTCAGTTGCTAAATCTAGAGTGTAATATTGGCTGCAGAGGGCTGTAAGCGCCATGGAGAAAAGAGCTGCTGGGGCTGAACAGCCTGGGCTTGTTATTGTCTTTCTCTGACTTTCCTCCTAACCTGCACAGCACTGACCCTTGGAAGAGTGGCATTTTTTAGGAGCCTGCAGAACCAGTGTTTTGAACAAGATGCTTAGCAACTCCTGTGAGCTAACAAGTACTCCACTCCTGCACTGTAACCGGGAGAGTTCTGCACTGTTCTGAGTTAGTTTTTGTGTGACACACTTTATATGAGATCAGAGCACCATTTAGAAGTGTATGTGATGCAGCTGTATCAATTAATTCACTATAAGGAGTTTTGGAGTTTTTTACACTTGAGGACGAACTGTGTAGACTGAAATAGTTTGCTCTGAAAGTCTTCCTTATTTTTGTATTTATTGAATGCTGATGCCAGAAAGGCAAAACCACGGAGACGGGCCTGACAGAGAAGGCAGCAAAGTTGCGATAAAGTTGCAGGGAAGCTCATCCTACGTTTCTGGATGGGACCCTAAGAAACCTCTGTCTTGTCCCCACTGGAGCCAGAACCATTTCCTCTTCTGCATTTGTGACCCACTATTCCTTGCATCAGAGAAATAAAGTTGTCGGTCAAGACCCTGTCGTTTTCTTCAAAGCTTTCCACACCAGCAACATGTCATAGAACATTAAAATAATAAGCTGTCGTGTTGTGAGGATCTTGATGACTGATATTTCACCGCCATTTTACTTTTTCAGTGGCACGGTGCAGTGCAGGAGGCATCTTATCTTATTGCACTTCCAGTGTTGTTCAGGTGACTAAGTTTTCTGTTAAAGAAGCAAAAAGAAAGAACACATGTTGAGGAAATACTGCAGAACAGTCATGATATTTGCCCGAGGAACTGTATTCCACTTGTTATATCCCTAAAATCAAAGAGTAGATATGTCCTAGGAGTGATGTGTCTACTCTGTATTAGCCAGTAACAACTCTGCAGAATCGTCTACTTGCAGAGAGCTCTCTCTAACCAAAGAGCTAGACACAGAGCTTCCTCAGTGAGCAATCACAAACCAGAAATGCACTGGAAAAAATAGATTTTGCTTCTTATAAAAAGGTTAAAATTTGTGGTTTTGAAGTTTCATTTTATTTTGGCTTCAGGGTCAGGGTTGGGGGTTTTTTTGTATGTCAATTTTTCTTGTTATTGTGCTTTATTCTCTCCCATGATTCATCTAACTCTAGGGCATTTATTGAAATTCTTGATACAAAGTTCAGGGGAAAGGAATCTCACTTTAAACTTCATAAGGACAGCTACATAGCCCGATTAAAATCTCTTGCAGTTTTCGCCAGCTGAGGATGCAGTTCTTCACGTTACAGACTAACAGACTAGGTGCATTCCTAGCCCAGGCAAGAGATGTGGTATGTAACACCATCTTTCATCAGACTAGCCATTGCTTTAATTCATAGTTTTCTGGTGGACAGAAGAAAAGCTGTTTTCTTTAGCAGGACTGAAAAAATGTGGTGGCAACAACACACAGATACGACTTTTACAAGCAGTTAAACACATCTTCACGGTAAATCAAAAGGCCTAGGCAGGTGGCAAAGAGTCAGTGAGACTCAGAGCTCATCCATTAGAGTAGCTTACCCAGATGTTAACTACTAAATTACTCTTTTCCTGACTTGGAGTGTAGTTGATTTTCCTATAGATGACTGGATGGAAAGCATACTTGTGACACAACTGGAACCCCAAGGAGGCTAGGAGAGGACAAGAATCTTCTTGGCCTCAAAGAAAGCATAAACGTCTCAAAGAAGTGTTGTCCATCCATTCAATAAATATATTTCTTTTGAGGCAAGCAAAATGTCGCGTGCACTAAAACTTTCCTGTCCTGCTTTCAAGGAGAAATCGGTGTTCTAGATATACCAAAACAATAATGCCTGATATTTCCTACACTGGCAGTGAGTAACAGTTTAGCGCTTCAGAGCAATACTTCCAGGTTACTGCAACGTTACAGCAATTCCTGTGCCTTTCTGGGTTTTGTGCTAAAGGTGTCAGCTCTAGTGTTTCTTTAGCTGCCTTGGCACCGCAAAACTCACAGTGGAACCTTATTCAGATGAAAAGGAAGCTATTTAAATAACACTTGGAAAGGTCAAGAGAATTGGGTTTGACTTTAACTCTAAAGATGACTGAGAAAGAGGAGTATATGTACATTTCACAGCAATTCATGTATGCAATATCCTAAAGGAGTCAGTAGCTCTGCTGTAAAATGTTTAGGGTTCCATAGTCAGAAAATGTTGAAAGTAGTGTTCTAGATCCACTGCTTTGTAGGAAATCCTCCAGAAATGGAATCTTTTTAAAAACTAGAGATGAAACCCATAGAGGTGGGTTTCATTCCATTTTCTCTTTGTCTAGTGTTATTTGGTAATATGAAAAATACATTCAGAAAAGGCCCATTGCTGGGGAAAAAAATAAAAATCTTTCTTAGGAAACGCCCTTCACGTTGTGGACTCCTAATGATTTGAAAGTGAGGTAGTATTAAAGATATTAAACTATAAGAAGATATTAAAATGTTGCAACAGCAACTGCACTTTCATCATCCTCTCAGGAAATGGTTTCTCTGGGTATTTGAGTTGCAAAGAGATCTATTTACCATTACAGAGAGTGTTTAAACCAGGGGCACTGTTGCGAATTTTAGCCTGGGTGGTTAGCAAACACATAGGACCGTGCTGGGATTTTTCCGCTGGGGAAGAATGCAGGTGAGTGCTGTCCCTTTTTGGCATCGACCCGTTTCTTTACAAGGAAAGTATACAAGCTGTTTACAGTAGAAATAACAACTACAGTCAGCTTCCTTACTCAGAAATTTCTGCCTTCCTTTCCTATCCTATCCTATCCTGTCCTGTCCTACCCTATCCTGTCCATGCTGGAGGGTCATTCCGTGTTGTCCCTGCCGTCCGTGTGAAACCCCACAGCTACGCGCAGACCCGGGCACACGCGGGGGCAGCGAGTAGCCTTGTAGCCCGGAGGCTGCCCAGCGTTCCCAGACCCTGCAGGGCACCATCGGCGCTCACCTGGGAGTGCGTGCAGGGG
>NW_009615264.1:0-21519 GCF_000690535.1 Cariama cristata
CTTTTCTTTTCTTTTCTTTTCTTTTTAATATTATCTGCCTATGTTCCTCTCTTCCCTCATATTTCTCCCTTGCTGATTTACTTTCTTAGTTTTCTGCACTTTCTTCTTTTCTGCCATGGTCCATTGCCTCTCCTATTCTGTTCTTTTTATGCTTTTTCTGCTCAGTTCTTTCCATTTGCCTCTCTGATTTTTTTCCCATTGAACAGCTAAATTTGAAGGATTACAGGGATATCTTGTTTTCTATAATATTCTATTTCATTAGAGCCTGCTACTATTGAAATCAACGGCAAGCCTCCCATACACTCCCAGGAGAGCTGGAATGGATCCGAAATATTTGCTATTTGCCAAATGGTGGGAGTCTCTGAGTCCAAAGCTGGTCTGTTTACATCAGGATCAAATGCAGACTCCAGTTTGAATCAGAACCATATGCTCTTTCCAAATTATGAATTTTCATAGTAAAATAATCTGCATAACGCATACTGAAGGACAATAATGGCCCTGTTAAGTGCTGACTCAGCACCATGGGAAGGGGGAGGGTTACCTTGCTCTGGAGTGAAGGCTGCAGGATGCAGCTCAGATGTGATGGACTGGGGCAGAGCAAAGGGGAGCCATGCATAGATGGAGAAAAATTGGTCGTGTTTAACAAGAACATGCAGTTAGAAAATATTTCACAATGTCTGCCACTAGTTACTGCGTGAAACTCTAGCTCCACTGACGTCAATAGCAAGCCTCCCGTTGACTTCAGGCAGCTGGAAGTTCACCTACCAAATATTCGATTTGCTGTTGAAGTGTGTACACGAGCGAGATGGCGTCCCTGGGGGATGTGGCATTCTTGTAAGGATGTCTCAACAATGCTGCATTTTGCCACTGTGACACTCACTTTCTTAATGTGTTTTATTACCACTGGAGGCTCTCAAAATATTCTGATAAATGTCAGCTTGGTTAAAACAAAAAAAAGTACTGACTACTTTGCTTTTACACTGAAGATTGTTCTTATTTTTACAAATACTCAGAAAACTCAGAGCATTTGGAACCTGATTTTCTTCTTTCTTCACAGGGTTTTGATACCAGCTCCATCTCCTCTCTGGCTGAGGTGAAACACAACTGGGCAGAGATGCCTCCTCTTCCCAGGGAATGGCTGTGTCTGTTCAACTTTTTGCAGAGAATTAACATGTGATAAACCTGACTGTGGTGGCAGCCACCAGCCCTGGAGAGGTCCAGTGATGACGGCGAGGGTGTGGGTGTCCCTGCTGCTGGGCCTGGCCTCCCCACAGCCTGCATGGGCAAACTTGAGTTTGTGAACGCTTTTATTGCCTGCAACTGCAATCTATGTTTTTAAAACTGTTATTCAATTTAAAAAGAAAGGAATCTACTTTCCCAGCTGAAAGGAAGGCTGCTGTACAAATAATGGATGAAGTGTCCCCTCCACGCAGCCCGTACCTACAGTATAGGCACTATATTTAATTTCTTATTAGATTTTTTCCCTCTTTAGTATCTCTTTTCCAACACCGTCTTCATGTTGATTTTTTCCCTGCTCTATTTATCACCCTATAATTGCACTGGATTTCTTTCTCTCCCTCCTGCTGGCCTTTTTTCCTTTCCACTGTCTCTCCTGAGCAGAAAGCAAGCCCAGTAAGATTTGCGCTTTCCCACAAACAAGCAAGCCCACACCGTGCCAGTGCGCTTCATGCGATGCAAGACGAGCTTTTCCCCCTTTGCTCCCTCTGAAATCAATGGCAAGCGCTGCCCTTGGGAGCTCCTCCCTGTGCACAATGGACCAGGGGAGAGGATACCCCTACATCCCTGCCCAGAGGGGAAGACACCCCCCAAGATAACAGGGGAAGCAGAGGGGCAGCTCATGGGGTGCACAGGAGGTTGTTTGCATGCCTGCTTCAAGGTGCCAGGGGTGGGCTGGGAGAGGGGGGCATGCTGCAGCCAGGGAGGACTGGGATGCCCTGTGCCAAACCTCCTCCCTGCAGCCTGCCACAGCAGCCATGGTGTGCCTGATTGCAGCTTGTTGGTGTTTCTCATTTCCCACTGAGAAGGCAGGCAGGCAGGCTTTCTGCCCAGCCCTCTCCTGACACCGTGCCAGCCAGCATGTCTGCACTGAGGACATCTTCCCCAGGGAACCTGCGGTACGGCAGTTCCAGCACCGTGGTCCTTCAGAGCAGGGTCAGCTCCTCCAGCAGCGATAACATCTGCATATTCCTTCTCTTGCCCAAAAATCTGGGGCTTCCCATGGTGGCTCTTGTATTGCGGATGGCCAGAGTCCCATCTCTGGCACCACATGAGTAAGTCGATCCATATACATGTGTACTGCAGCAAGCACTTCCACGTGCTAGTCATTTTTGAACTGCAAATGTCACTGACGTGAGGGAAAAGGGAGGAGGAGAAGAGGCCTTTATGTTGTGGTAGATAACAGGAAAGGGAGGTGGAGAAAAAGGCTGTTTTCTCTCAGCCACTCTTAAGACGACTCTATCTGCTGTGAAGTGGTATTGCTGATGCCTCTGCGTGGCCCCAAAGCCACCCTCCAGCAGAGCCTGCTCCAACCGGGGAGAGCCTGCAGGTACCTGCATCAGATGCAGAATACCTTAACTCTTCACCTCCCAGTCTTCAGAAACTTCACTTTCACTGAACTCAGCTTTCTGGAAAGGCATGAAACATCTCTGTGTTTGACAAATCACATTTTTAGTCACTAAATTCATTTACATTGACCAACCCATGGCTGATAATGGCACACATTCAAAAAGTGACCTAGAGATGAAAAATCACCTGCAGGTCCCCCAAACTACTTTCTCCAATTAAACACGTATGGTCAGAACTTTCAGAAAGAAGAATTTTGGCAATGCTAGGTTGCTCACTGCTGATTTACAAATTACTGCTTCTTTATCAGGCACTGAATTTTAACCCTCAGTTTTAAAGCACATATCATCCCTATGCTAAAGGAGTCAAGAAGATAGGCTCCAATTATTTCATTTTATGGAGGTTAAAAAGGTTCTTGTAAATGACTGACACAAATAACTGGAAACCCAGTTAAAACAACTGGATAACAGATGGCAAAGGAAAGTGGTTTACTGTAAAGTGTTGCAGAGTAGAAGATCATTTACAAGAAGCAATTACACAAACATCCCTAAGCATCCAAGATCCCATAAAAGGGTTGCTGAGGTGGGAGCACATTTTCAATTGTGGATTTTTGTGCTTGAATGAAAATCAAATCCTTACTTTAAATTTTTTTCCATTATTTTTTAATCTTTTCCCTCTCCGTGTCCCTTCATCACCAAAGGAGCATTAGCATTTCTCAGCCTGCACAAGTAATGAAACTGGCCAGACACACACTCCCTCCAACAAAATCTTTTACAAAAACTATTTTTTTTTAATTCTTCATTCATTTAATTCTTGTTTCCTCTGGGGTTAAGGATCACTTAAAGACCAAGGAAGACAATGCCTGTCTTGTGGACATAAGCAGTTTTAACAAATTAAACTGCTAGAGTAATATATTTTTCTTTAGTATCATGACAGAAGACAGAAGCTGCCTTATTCTGACATTTAGGAAACTAAACATATATCTGTCTTTACCTTTCCAAGCCCTTTTCATCCCCCCATGTAATCCATTTTGTATAGATAATGGGAACAGGACTTTCTTGTAGGATCTTGACATAGTGATGAGCTAATAAGACCAAAGCCTTTGCACGCTGGATGTCTGCAGACCAAAGTACTTTCCCTCAGCTGGAAGAAAAGCATTTCTAAAGTTAGCAAAGGCAATTCTGGCTAGTGTCTGCTGTTCTTCTAAGGATGGAGATTTAGCAGCTCCTGCCGATCCTAACGTTCCCCTGGGAGAGAAAAGGAGGGAGGGGCAGGCAACAGAAAAAAAAAAAATGTCTTTTTTTCACTACTTGCCACAGTATCCATGGATTTTATTAACAGAGTTTGGCAGCCTGAGTGCTGGTAGGAATACTGGATACTTTCTGCGCTCACAAAATTATCTGCAGTCCTCTGATATGATCTTAGGAGAACGCCCTTCACATCTAAGAGCCAGTATGAGTATGAAAGAAATTCAGCCCATTGACTAATATTGCCCGCAGCCTGCCTGTATCTCCCTAGCCATCCCCAAATCCAAGTGCAGGGCACAGGCATTCCCTCAATAGTATCAGCAGGATGAGGCTTCTCCTGTTGTCTAATTTGCAGGCTCCTTCTTGATTATATATGCCCACATACATCAGATCGCCCTCTTGCCAGTTATTCTCATTTGACACTGAACTCACAGGTCCTGCATTAGGAGTGACAACCTGTCTATCTGCTTACATACACATCTGTAACTCAAGGTTTTCCCATACATATCTAATATGCAGGTTGCATTTGGCTCCTGCAGGCCAGATTTTTACCGAGGTTGCTGGGCAAAGTGGTCCAAAAGATTTCCCCAGGAGTGTGTCGGAGTCTGTCCCAATGTGAAGGCATGCCCAGGCTCAGTCTGGGCACTTGCTAAGAGGTCCCTGCCTGCTGGAACATACCTGCGGCCAGAAAATACAGGTGGCATCCCTGGGTGCTGTAATACCTCTCTAAGGTCGGAAGCACACAAGTGTAAACGAGATCAGCCTCAAGGCTAAGATTCAGAAGGCAGGGAGGAGTAAATGTAACACAGAGCCATTATTCCTGCAGTCCCCAAGGTGAACTAAGAACAGCTTAGACACAGCTGAGGATCAAGAGTCTGCAGACCCGAAGCCAAACCACTGCACTCGGGCACAGCGTGTACCACAGAGATGTAGCTGCTGGTCTAGCTTGCACTCCTGCAGGTCCTGATGAACTGCACTAATCTCACTGGAGTTTTTTTGGTGTGTGTCGCATGGCTTTTATCAACCCCAGCATCACCATGGCACAAACCTGCCAACAGCAGAGGAGTTGTTTCCTGATGCACATCGGTGTTGATGAGATCAGAAGCAGACTGGCTATCAGGCTGACACTGTCACCGTGTTGGTTGATAAGCCAGTACAAGTCTGAGAGTTTTGCAGTATGACCATTTTCTAAGCACCACATGGTAATTTTATAACACTAAACAATGCCCGAGTTTTCTTCTTGTCCTTCCCTGTTGCACATACACATGCACACACTTCCTACCCTCCCACAAGTGACTAATAGACATGAAACCCTAATCAAAATGTCACTGATCTGATGGAGATACTACAAGATTCATTGCCTCCTGCTCTGGGACCAGAGATGAAAATTCCTGGCCAAGACTTCCAGCCAGGGGCAGAAGCCGTGGCAGCCCCAGCTGCCCCCCCTCACCAGCTGGAGTAACTGGGGGGCATGGCCAGGTTGTCCCAGCAGGAAGGTCTCTACGCCCTGCCGAGCTGCAGCTATCTGCAGCATAACTCAATACACAGCACTTTAGCTGACATTCAGCCTAATGTTCAAAGCTATATGTATGGTCCAGGTCCCCTCCTGGGGAACAAAAGGGAAAGAAAGGCTCTACAGGGGCACAATTTACCCCAAACCAAGCCAGATGTCCTGGACAGGTGAGCTGAATCACCCCTGCTTACTTCTCCTCATTGACAACAGATGGAGCCTGGATGACAAGTTCATGGGAGACATCTCCCTTCCAGACAGCTAGGGAGGTGAGGTCAGTTCCTGCCCACTCTGCTTTAGTCCAGAGACAGGACAAACATCATCTCTCCAAAAACAGAGAATAAAGTTCAATGGGATAAAACAGTATTTCCCAAGCTGGACTTCAATTAGGACAATGTTAGCTACCAATCACTAGCTGAGAGTGCTATGGACTTTGGAAAAATAGTTCCAGATTTCTTTTGAGAAATGTGTCAGTGACAGGGCATTCCCCAAGTGGTGTTATGGAGGGGTGAGAGGTGCTCAAGGGGTCCTGCAAACAGTCACTGCAATCCTGAGTATCTGAATAATGTGTTGGTGCTCCTTAAATGGGCACCTTCTGAGGCTGTCCTAGAAAGAGAGTTTACTGACAGGAGTTTTTGCTGAAGCAATGAGCTTTATATGAAAGACTGAGCAAAGCTTTCAGAAAGATCTTTTCTGCACTCTGACACGATACCGCTCCCAGCCTGAATTTCATCTTCATTAGGTACCTGACACATCAAAGCCACAATTTCACTGGTACTTAATAGACAGCTTATGTGGTCCTAATAACATATCAGCAAGTGTTCAGTATTAAACATACATCATCTGCACGAAGAGAGAAGGGAGGACTGAATGACCTCTTTTTAATTAAGGGGTCTTAACTAAGCCGCTAATCCTGCACATTCCAGATGTTAGTTATGTGCCTAACTATCACCATTTGGCCTACTCATTAAATTGCCTCTACAGTTAATTGAGAGCAAAGTATTTCATCCAGAAAATTGCAGGCTACATTAAAAAAAAAACAGGCTAAAGATGCGGTCCATAAGCAAAAGCAGTTATTGTGTCTCAGTGGCAAAGTACGATTTTTTTCAAAAAAGGGAAGAAGTTGTGTTTCACCGTAAGCTCAGCAATCGCTTAGTACTGGTAGTGCTGCGCCATGGCATGAGGGTGATATGAGAGGATTTTCCATCAAATATGAGGACACAGCATACCAAGCACTGTGCAAACACCCCCATACCAGACTTTCTCTGCTGTAGCGAGCTCGCAGCCAGCTACAGTAGAAGCCCTGGTTACAAACCAGAGGGCACTGGGCCACAGTAAAGTGGAAGTGCTCTGTATAATGAATGTGAGGGTAGCTTGCCACCTTCCCAAGGGGATAGGGGACAAGTGTCCTCCTGCATCAGCAAGAAGAAGACAAACCATTCTCATGCTGACACTAGACTTCCAGCTCGGCTCAGAGGGATGCATTTGGGCTTCCTTGATCCATCACAGAAGGACAGAAGGACCAGGATGGGGGTCTCTGCATTGTCCTGGCAGTCAGGGTTCTGCTGGGTGAGGTGGCAAGCCCACCATCTCTCCCAGGGCTCCAGTTTCAGGGAGGACAGGGTGGCTCAGCCCTGCACCTCTCCTTGCTGGGCAGCAGGGCCAGCCACCCCCGGGCTGAGCTCTCCCACAGGGCCATCACCAGAGCCTCCCCTAGCCCCCAAGTGAGTTTCTTCCTCCTCGTTTGTCAAAAAAAAAGCTGCAAACCCTTGGTTGCGTAGCAAGTGCTGCCATTCCCTGGGTTCCTGATGACAGCTTGTGGAATCATCTGTCTTTGATAGAGAGGGGTTTGTGCTTGCGCTTTACGTATCTAATAGGATAAGAGCAAGAAGAGAGCCTGGCTACTGAGTAATATAAAACAGGTAACCAAATTTAGAACAGTTGTTCACAGTACAAGTATTTTTGGCAGCTTGCTCCTCCAGTGGAGATTCGTGAGCGCAGCTGTTAACATTTTCTCACCCACCTACACAGTCAGGACTGCCAGTGTTGCAGTGTTGTGTTGTTTGGTTTTTTTTTTTTTTTTTTTAAGAGAATGAATTGTATCCATTGGTGAAAGAAGTTTTGCTGGAATCTGCTGCCTTCAGCAACTGGGCTCACAAGGGATTTGATAGGAAACCCCTCTTAAAGGAATATGAGTCAGTTATGAGGGCTTTTGGGGGTTTTTTTGCAAGCTGTGCTGGAAGACTTGGTAAGATTTCCATCTTTTACTTACATGGACAAGCTAAGTTTCAAATAGCTCTCTAATGAGGAGCTTTTCAAGAAAGTCCTTGCGCTTTGATTGTTTGAAACTTGGTCTGGGAGTTGCTTCAGTAATCCCCTCCCTTTTCTTGACCTGATCTGCCAGAGAAGCAGCCGATGATGAATTAAAGCATGTACTGCATTCCCCAAAGACAGTGAATGCAACAGCTGGTTGCACGTCACCCAGGAGTGGGAGAGAGGCTAAAACTGAGTATCTCCTTCCTTCTTTTCTTCAGGTCAGTAGCTGGTCTGGAATAGGGCCACTCTGATTTGGGAATCGGTGCTCCTCTCTGCCTCCCTGCCCTCCTCAGATGCTTCTGCATTGTCTGAAGTGTTCCTCAAACGGTCTAGGGGGAAAGTCTGAAGGTATGCAGAGATGAAATAATGTCCTACGTGGTGATGTTCTGATTTCACAAATATGTCTGTGAAGCAGTATAATAATTTTCCAGACTAGAGCATTTCCCTTAAAAAGACTTCAGATCAGTGGCCAAGACACATGCTTCTCCTGACATCGGGGAAAGCATTTGGGGCTGCTCTGACATCCAAAAGGCAGCACTAACACGGAGGGCTTTTCTTACCTGTTGCCCCAGTTATACACACAGATAGCCTCACTGCTTTTTGCTTCCACTTTCACACTCTCTACCACCTAGAATGGAATGACTGCACTTGAAATTCACTCTTCTTTTCCCAACATATCACGAACTACCTTAGAATCACCATAAAAACTGGAGTCCTAAGTCCTATGCATTTCCTTGAGGTGAGGGATTATCTTACTACCTGAGAAACTCAGCTCCAGGTACAAGAGGTCCATCAGGCTGATCAGGAGCACAGGCTGCCTTCTTCCTAATACTTGACCAGTAATGCCTTCACTTCCAGAGAAACACTGAACACAGCAATGGTCAAGTGTCTCACCAAGTTCGTTTCAGGAGTGAATCCTGAGCTGATTTGTTGAAAAGCATCCAGCCACGCCACTCAAGGAGGCTTTTGAAGGAACCTGGGGAAGGAGCGCTCAGGCAGCACTGGGCCCCCAACATACACCATCCCACCAACCCGGGGAGAGCAACGCGGTACAGGACACCACCAGCCTAATCGAGAGGGAAAAGGAGCTTTTGTAAGACAGTATCTGCTGTCTGTGCAATTACTGCATTACATTTTGCAGGCTGACATTTCTGACTTTAAATAAGGAACAGAGAAAGCAAGATATTGTCAGGATTGACGTACATATTAAAGCCTAAGCAAACCACAATGAAAATGAAACTCTGACAAAATGTTTCCCATTCTGTGTGCATTCCCACAAAAAAACCTGTCTCTCTCAAGACATGGAAAAGTGTCATGACAGAAATATCTTACAGCGTACCGGGGGACACCCTCTGGAAAAATACAGCGGCTGAGAAAACAACAAAGTATTTGATCTGGAAAAGGCAACTTGGAGTGGAGGCATGTGAGGAGCAGCCACGTGTTGTGACAGCCATAATGCCCTCTCCCTCTCCTCCTGCAGAACTGTTCACCAAATGTGAAAGCAGAAAGGGATGGGTGACTGTCAGCAAGGGAAAATGAGGCTCTTCGTAGCAGCCTCATGCTGGGATTCCCCAAGATAAGTGGGCATTTGTACTGAACTCCTCTTCCATGGCTTGACCTGTTCCATTAAGAGAAATAAGTACAGCTAAATACAGGTTGGAGTCACCAGGTGATGAGCCAGGAGGCAAGGGGAATGAAAAGGATTGCTGAAACTCAATGCAAAGACCACAAGCCTCTCTAGATGTCCTGCGGTTGCTGGCTCTCTCCGGGGGACCACGGATGCTTGTTAGTATGGTCTGTATTCAGCCTGCACTGTAAGCGAGGTACCTGCGGATATGTATGGCTCGTGGCTTCCTGGGCAGTGAAGACAAAATCCTGACTATTCAGGGGAACTGAAGAAGATTTTGTTTTCTGTTTTCTCATTTGCAGGGAAAATAATCAGCAGTTAGCTGACCCTAGGTGGTCAGGAGAACATTTTCCCCACAAACATGCAAGTACACATACAAATGTACAGAGTTGTCTCATTGGTTATCCAATATCATTGATTAGCTGATCCTAAAAGGGCTGAAATATGGGAGCAGGGGGGAATGAGTAGCCTTTACTGCACTATATTCAGTTGTTCATATCTAAACTTGGCTTCAGGCTGGAGCACAGCAAGTGCTGGTGAGTCCCAACCCCTCCCATCCCCTCCCAAGTGTGAACCTTTGAAATATTGACCATGGGTTTTTTTCCTTACCACTGGGTGTGGAAAGACATTTCAACAAAATGTTCGTGTCATCTACAGAACTCGGGGTGGGAGTTTCACTCGCATGTTTTTTCTCCTAGTCATTAACTAACCTTAGACACACTTAGCTCAACTATTGACCCTCCTGATTTCATGAGTATAGCATTTCCATGGATGTTGCAGTCAGGCTGAACTGCCCAAGGAAAAGACATTTTTTTAAGCCCTGTCTACCTTTGAGACATTGACAGTGCTAAGAACAAAGAGCTTATACTAACAGACTTGAAAAATGTGGCACATGGTTTCTCCCACTTCCAAAAACTACAGAGCCAACTACCGGTTTAGTCTGAACCACTTCACTCTGCTCCTATTTTATGTCAGTGTGGGAAGTACTGAACAGAAATGTCTTTCTGATACTACCCTGTCATGTTCTGATGACCTTTCTACATCTTTGGGTTATTGCTCATATTGCTCACTGGGAAAAGGAGCTGTGAAGCTATCAGATGCACTCAGAGCAGCAGCCGAGTATGATTCACGGTTTGAGCACTCACGGCTTTGGGGCTGGTCCTCAAAGCAAGGAAGAGCTAAAAGCCAACTCCACGATTGGCCTGCAACCCACCAAGGGGCTGAAGGCACCTCGGGGCTCTGTTTCCTAACATACTTCAACTTACGTGGGATGGAAAGGCAGTGATGACTTAAATTATTCCTGTTTGTCTTGGCGCTTGACCCCTGAATTAAAACATGCCTTAGCCATCATCACTACCAGTTGCTGCAATGAAGGTACTGCTGATACCATTACCAATCGCGCACACACATATTCACCACTTTAAATGTGAAACAGGGACTCCTCACCGCAGCTGTGGTGCCTAGCCCTAACCCCTCTGGCGGGGTTCATGGTGCCCGCAGCCAGAACGGGTCCTATTAACAAAGGCTTCCAAAGGCTGCAACCCACATAGCTCTTACTGAGGCCAAGTCACGAGAGGTAGGAAGAGATAAGTCTTGCCTTCAGTTGGAATAAGCAGGGGTTTTGCAGAGTTTTCTGCCTCCCTCTGTATACCTATCCTCTGGGTAAGAAGGATCTGATGTCATTTCTGACTGCACCTTTCTGGGACAAAGTCTGCATCACAGGCAATAAAACGCCTCTGTCAATAAAATCTGAGGGCATCATTCTGCCTTTGCCTTGGGCTTATCCCTGTGTAATATGTCTGTCTTTGGTGGACAGACAAAATTGAGGAAGTGAGACCAGACTTGGACCTGTGCATTAGAGAAGAGTCAAGTCTTGGGATAGGGCTTTTAAAGGTATCTCACTGGAAGTCATAGCCTTGTGCAGAAAGTATTTTTCCTGAGTTTGCCCCAATACTAGTACAGCTTTGAAGGTAACATTTTTCAAAGTAAATAAAAAAGGAAAAGCAGCCCAGGAAGTGCATGGGAATTACCATATGAAACAGAGTTTTGCCTAGCAACTGCTATACACAGAGAATATTAAACCAGATGTTTTAACAGGAAGATCTTCATCAATTGTACTTTTTGCAAACATGCTCTCAGCAATGGCCTTGAGAAAAGTGGCTCATCTTAGAAAGCAACCTTTTAAATGAAATTAAACTTAAATGTGCATGTGCAAGGTAGCAGAGAGGGAGTTGTGGCTTTCTTCCCCATGGAGGCATATTTTTTTATTGTTGGAGACTTCTTAAAGAAGGCTTTGGTATGTCTGGATGCTAATTGTTGAGTTGTCTAGACGGTGATGATATTATTACCAAGTTATGCACAGATACTCACTTTGTCACTGTTTCCAGTGCTGCCTACACATATTGCTTCACTGAGTACTGTTGACATGTGCAAAAGCTCCCTAGATATTTATTTTTCTCATTTAGACAAAGATACAGCATGTTTTTGAAAACCATTATGCACTGAACCATTTCTAATGTTTGAAATGTCTTGTGGGTTAGAACTGAGCAATAATAAAGGGGATAAAAGACACTGTGGGTAGAATTTGATGGGCTTGCTCCTGACACAGACCAAAGTACCTGGGAATGGAATGGGGAGATCTGAACATCTGCCAGATGTGTAAGACAAGGACATCTGCTCCTATCTGCTCCAAATCTAATACGATGCACTACTTGTCCCCATGGCTTATATTCACCAGAGCCTGTAAGTATCTGGGGAAGAAAGAAGAGAAAAAACAAACACTTTCTGAGGCCTTAAGAAGGACTTTCGAGCGTATGGTACTCAGGTGGCCACCTAGGGTGGTTTTCAAAGGCAAAAATGATGATTTGCTGGAATCATATGGTCATGCAGAAATGTGACCCTGGGCAGGCTGACCAGAGGGAAGTCACTGAGGAACCAGGCACACCTTGGCTAAGAAATAGCCAAGGTTCCCCATGTCAGGTCTGTGATCCTGAGTGCCACCTCCTGTGCCGTGTTTGTCCATCACGTTTCAAAGTTCCTAAAGCACATGACTTAGCCTGCTGCTATCTCCATAGGGCTTGTTGCCTCTCTTACATGCCTCAGCTCAAATCAGATCTCAGACCTGACTTTTCTGAGATGTCCTCTGGCATCCTCAGCATAACTGACACCCAACAAAAGGAATGAGTGCCCTGAGAAACACAGCAGATGCTGCAGCTTTCCTTCAAAAGGACAGAGGTTGCCTTGCTTCTCTGCAGCTAAAGAATTCGCCCAGAGAGGGGGAGATCTGGGCTTAATGCCCACCTCATCCTGGAAGTGTTCAAATGTGCATCTCTGCTTCCCAGAAAGATTCCCAACCAAAATCACAGTCTTTTGAGAAAAAGTATCTGCCTGTGCCCTTCTCACTGGAGCTCAGCCAGTTGGCTATATAGAGCTGTAGCCAAAGAAGGAGGGCAAGCAAGAGCCAACAACCCAGCAATACAGGCACCTGAGAAAGGGATGCTTCAGTTCTAGTCACTGTTCCCAGACCATTTCTGCATTGTGCATCCTTACTGCAAGAACGCAAACTGAGGGCTCTCCCTCACCAAAGGATCCATGATCCTTCTTGCTAGCTCTTCCTGACTCAGTGAATCTCAACATTTCTTTTGCTTTGTAGTGGATCAGTTTGCAGAAGAAAACTCTCCAGCCCGACAGCCAGGACACGTGTCCAAGGCAGGAGTGTGGGAATGTCAGTACATTGACTACTGTGGATCCAAATGTGAGCCATCCTGCTCTCCCAGGTCTCATACTGGTACCGTAGGGAGCAAAGAAAGTTCCTTCCTGTACATTGGACACCACAGTATTTTATAGTTTGTTTTAGTGTCTGTGTCAACTTTATGGTGTAGATGTGGTTTCACCAAATCATGGAATCACTGAGGTCAGACAGGAGACTGTCTAGTCCAACCCTCCTGGTCAAGCAGGGTCAGTTAAAGCAGGTTGCTCAGGGCCATGTCCAGCCCAATTTTAAACATCTTCAGGGATGGAGACCCTCAAAACCTCTCTGAGTACCCTGTTCCAATGTTTGATCAACTTTACAGAAAAAAAAAAATTGTTATGCTTGAACAGAATTTCCTGTGTTCCAGTTTGTGCCTGTTGGCTCTTGTCCTGTCACCAGGCACCACTGGGAAGAGACTGGCTTCATCTTTTTTACACCCTCCCTTCAGGTATATATAGACAGCTCTCTCAACCACTCTTTGTACGGCGGATGCTTCAGTCCCTCCACCGTATTTGTGGCCCTTTGCTGGATTTCTTCCAGTTATGTCTCTGTTTCTCATGTATTGGGGAATGCAGACTGGACACAGTGCTCCCAACGTGACCTCACCAGAGCGAGTTGAGAGGAAAGGTCTCTTTCCACAACCTACTGGCCACACTCTGCCTGATGCAGCCCAGGATGTTGATGGCATAAGGGTAGACACAACTGCTTGCTCATGTTCAACTTGTTGCCCATCATCACTTGCAGGTCCTTCTCTGCAAAGCAGCTTTCCAGCTGGCTGACCCTCAGCCTGTACTGGCATTTGGGGTTAGTCCTCTCCAAGTGCAGGAATTGGCACTTCCCATTGTTGAAATTCATGAGGGTCATTTCTTGATGCCCACCCTGTCTCAGTCCCTCTGAATGGCAGCACAACCATCTGGAGCATCAGCCACACCTCCCAGTTTTGTATCATCTGCTGTCTTGCTGAGGGTGCACTCTACCCCATCATCTGGGTCAGTAGTGGAGAGGTTAAATAGTACTGGCCCCAGTATGGACCCCTGGGGTACACCGCTAGTGACTGATCTTCTACAGGACTTGATGCCTCTGACCACAATCCCTTAAGCCCAGTTGTTGAGCCATCTCACTGAGCCAGCAAGTTGTTCGAACCATCTCACTGTCCGTTACCTAGTCCATACTTACCAGTTTGCCTGTGAAGATGTTATTTGACACAATGCCAAAAGTCTCGCCAAAGTCAATTTAAATTCTATCCACTGCTGTCCACCCATCCATCACGCTATCCCTTTCAGCATAGAAGGGTAGTACGTTGGTCAAGCTTGTTTTGCCTTTGTAAATCTATTACTAAATAAAGAGTGAGCATCTTATTGTCACCTGGAGAGTGTTGGGAGGATCCACATTTTGAAGACCGGGAGGAACTCAAGTGTGAAGAGTACAGTGCTCCAGTGGCACTGTTGCAGTAAGAGTACAGGCAGCTTTAATAACAGAGTGGCAAGCTGAACAGCTTTGATCACAAAGATTTTTCTTGAACTTTCCTATTTCAAGTCATGCTGCAAGTGTAGCAGGACTTCTTCTACACTTATTTCAAAAGATGCCCTGTGCCCTGGCTTACTTTTTAGACAACTCTCTGTGACCAATAAAGAAAAGTAGTTATAAAACAACAGATTCGATCCATCCACTGCTGGACTGTAAAAGCTGGCCAGGAAAAAAGAGCTTGTACGTGCTATATGGCACTTTTTATTTGTGGCACTGACTGGAGAAAGCTTAGGGGTCCACCCAGCAGTAGTTGTTAAAAAATACTATAATGAATGACTTCTTATTTTGATATGTTACATACACATACATCATAGGAGGACCCAGAAAAGACAACTTCCCTTCAGGCCATTGCTGTACGTGATGATGTTTCAAAGTCTACTGGATGCTTGTCTGCTTTAATTGCTTTGTCTGTCAAACTCACTCATTGACTTGGGTATGAGGTTGTCTCACAAACAGAAATCCCAATGGAGAGAAAAAAGTCTATTTTCCTACAAAATAATAGGTATGAAAAAAGGTAGAAAGAGGAGGATTTATGCTGTTCTGTATGGTTTTTTATATATATTTTGCCTGAGCTTTAGCAGGTTTTAGTACAGCTTAGTCAGATATTGGTCAGGAATGGTTTATGCATACCATTGAAGCAGAAGAGGTCCAAGCTCTTCAATCCCAAAGACTTCCTGAGGTCCCAGCTCTACATTCTCCTGTGGAATTGGATCAGAACCCAGTCTGACAGAGGCCATCACCAACAGTCACTGCCCATAGTAATTCTGCAAACCTTCCCATATCCCTCTTAAGTGCCGTTCCAATTATATTTTCACATGCAATTCTTGAGCTTCAAGGTCCTTTAGGCTTGTGAAGCACCCAGTAGGCAGTGACAAACACATTCAAGATAAGCTTGTGGATTCCTTTTAAGGGGAGGCTTTAGTAATTGCCTATGGCACAGAAGAGCTACTTCAAGTTTTAAACCAATGAACTGCCAAATAAACATGAATAGGCAGCATTTCCAGAAATTTTTCTCAATTTACCCTTACCTCTTCACCCTAGTCTTTTAAGATGTTCAGCAAAGGACAGTCCTGTGTCATGGATGCAGAGCTGTGGCACTTGCCCTTGGCTAGTCAGATCACTATTCTTGAGCACCTTCAGCCTAAGGAAGGTTTTACAGGAGAAAGTCTACTCTCGAGTACACAGCAGTGGTATCAGTAGCTTCATCACCTTCTCTCACAGTCCAGCTCTCCACCACTTTACTTACTGGGCACTCATTACACACATGCAAGAGAAGGGCTGGATGCTACAGAAAGGGCAAGAGGCAGCAAAAAACCTGGTGCTCAAAGCAGCATCTGCATAACTGAGGGCATGATCTGGGCTGCAAAGGTGGGGCCATGTGAGGCTTCAACTCTCGCTATACAACGGCTAACAACTACACTGTGAAGGCTTAGCGAGCAATTGCTTGTCAGCTGAGGTTACAGTAACCTACACAAGAGTTGAAGTTCAGCAAGTCACCCGGTACTGCAGTGACAGCATGCAGACATTATGACACTTCAACTGGCAGGCAGTAATGCTTTCAGTTGCCATCATTTGTTCTTTTGCAATTTGCAGTGGTTAACAGTTGTATTGGTAAAGCGATGGAGCCCGGCTTCCCTGCTGAGTCTGCAGCCTAACAGAAATGGGATAACAATACAGGAGATGTTACATATTTTTGTACTGAGAATTAGCCGTAAGTCTAAATATACCAATGGAAAGGATGTGCTGAGCACGCATGGGGATTTTTACTTTTCATAACAGAATTAGACTTGAAGGCTTCAGAAGGATGCGCTCACCCAAAGAGATAACAGAAGTTTGCCTTTCATGATTGCTCTGTTTGCTGATCTAAATACACAGAAAATGACCATCTGTCTCTTTTTCATGAAAAGCAGAAATTGATACTTTTCTCCATGAGTGGCAAAGAGATGACTTTTTTTTTTTTTTGTTAGATGGTCCCCACAAGAGCATTAAGTCACATCCTGTTCAGAAATCAGGATCTTGAAGCTGTGGTTAGAAAGCTGAATCATAAGCTCCACTTTACTAATATTCTCCCTATTTTTATGTGGGATTTTTTCTCTACTTATTTTCATTTCCCTTTTTCCCTTGCTATTTCCTTCCCTGCACCAAGCATGCAAAGGCTGTTACTCGATACCGGAGGAGCACAGTCTCATGCCCGCGCTGTTTCTAAAACTGCACTCGGCAGGCGAGTGTGTGACATGTATTTGATGGGAGCGAGACACAGAGATGGTGACACCCTCATCCTCCCTCCCTAGCCCTAATGAAAGCCATGTTTGATGCTGAACAAAGCTGATAGCATGACTGACTTGAGTTGAAACAAACCGCTTAGTCATTAATTTTTGCCCGCTCTGGGTAAGTTATGAATTACATCATCATCTGAGGAAAGTTCATGAAATTTAGACCAGTCTCTGTGTGGCCCAGTGGCTCAGGGCCTGGGATCTGGTTTCTGACCGGGCTGTTGATGCTGGAGGAGGTCCTTTGCTGCTCTCCCCCCGCCCCCACACCCTTTCCATGCCTGCGATCTTGCCTTGCAAACCCCCCGCCTTGTCGGCTTGGGCGCAGCGGCCACCTCGCTGACGGAGGGATGGGGCTACCAGGAGGGAACTCAGACAATGGGTTTTAATACTTTACAAGCTCAGGTTTCTTTTCATGCTGACAAGGCAGGGAAATAATGAGTGTTACCTCATCTGCCTGGGGTAAAGGAGGGCTGGGCCCCCAAAAGGAGCCTTTGCATCTCTGTACACCTGCGTCTCTGTTCACCCTTTTGAGCAACCCATATCAACTCTAACAAGCATATGACCCTCTTTTTACCTAAAATAAGTAGACATGGCATATTTTTTCATGTAGAGTCTTTGTATTTAATATATTTGTTATGCATTACTGAGCAAAGTGGTAGGGTGCTCCCTGGTGAGTAAAGCCCGGCAAGAGGAGTCAGAGCGAGATGGAGGTCCCTTAGCCCGCTTGCCTCCTAATTGTGGGAAGTGTTTGACCCGAGTGTTTCCTGTCTTTATAGGAACCACGAAAATATAGAAATTAAAGAAATGGCTTTTGTACTCAAGGCATCAGAACATTAAATGTTGCAGTACCCTTTTAACTCACTGATGGTCCCCTTATCTTCTCTCGTTTACAGCAGCCTGATGCAGAAGTGAGCCCTGAGCTTTGGCAGAGGGACAGAGGAGCTATGGGAGGGGAGTCAGCCCCACAAGAGATGGCTTCACCATCACCCCATTTGGCCATCGGGATCAGAGGCATGACAAATGCCACCACCCGTCCTGATAACTCTCTGCAGTCAAATTCAGCAAATTATAGGGAGACAGTCAGATGATACAGAACGGGAGTTGCAACGTCGTATCCAGGTGAATGTGCCATAATGTTAAATCTCCTGTAACTACATATCCAGAACAACAGGAAAATATCAGAATACTATGGAAAGAAAAGTAGGAAAATTAATTTTTAAGCATCCCATTTTCTAATAAAGTGTGGAATCTACCTAAGAAAATTCAGAACTACTTTTAATTTGGAAACAGGCATAGCTGTAAAATTCTATAAATACTAGTAGGTTAATTAGACTTATGCAAGGTTACTGTATTTCTCTATTTGAACGTGATAGCCTCAAGGAAAAGAGACAAGGATTACTTTGCCATGAAGCACACACACACAAAAAAAATCTTCCATCGTAATACTTATTTAATACATAAGGAATGTTTTGTGTTATAGACATAGTGCTGTTATTCTTTGTTAGTCTGGAAGCCATACAAGCTTGAAATCAATGAGAATTTTGTTCCTAAATTCAGTCAGGCTAGGATTGACTTTCTTACTGGTGCCTGGTTTTTTGCATCAGGATTTTTAGGTTAGGAAAGACAGTGTTTGAATATTAAGAATATTTTCCAAATGTGTTAAGAATAGTTGTATCAACAGTGCTGCCGGCTAGTGTTAAAATCTTGTGGTTATAAGCAATTGGATGGTTTGTGACTAGTTTGTTCCTCCCATGTGCCATGTATGCAAAGGTATTCTCATCTCATAATTCATTTCTTACAGTGGTTTATTTTGTGGTTGAGCTTACTGAGTTTCAAAGAGCAGAGCAGACTTTTTCTAAGGTTGACCCTTCTCTGGCCTTTTTTTTTTTTTCGTTAAAATGCTGGGAAAAATGAGCAAGATGCAGGATTGAACAAAATCAGCAAAATATCGATATGTTTTAGAGTAAATGTAAATGATACTAAAATGAATGTAATGGTAAGTTCACAAAAAATCAGGCTTCCAAAATTAGGAAATGCCAGAAGTTGCTCTGGTAAGATTAAGTTAACCTGCATTGCATGTCAGCAATGAGATGCAATATGATACTGATTAAAAAGGACCAGAGAGCAACATGCAAATATTTCCGTTTAACAAGGAAGGAAAAAAAGGATTTCACAAATGAAACGTGTCGATAATAATTTTACCATTAGAGATTAGATTTATGCAGGGGAATTTCCCGAACTTGGTTTCAGACCACTGAAGTTGTGTTTGTCGTGAGGGCACTGGTGTTTCTCTGTGTACAGTTTCTTATATGTCTTAAACCTTCTGTAAAAAAGCTATGGTTTGAGTTTTAAAGTCTGAAAGCCTGTGATTGTTTTAATGCTCTCTGACTGCAAAATTGAAGGAATGTTTTCTAAAGACTTCAGAAATGATCTATCTTCAGACAAAAAAAAAGAAAGTATATAAAATTTCAGTTGAAAAAGCAGAGATTTATGGTGTGTGAAAACAGACAATTATAATGGAATTTATTTTACTTTTTAATTAAACTAGTGGCTACAATACCCATGGTGGTTCTAGTAGCAGTTGAGTGTATAGCCCTTATTATTGTTCTTAACAGAACCAGATGAAAAATATCACTGAAAAAAAAAAATTAATAGCTCCTTAACAAAAAATACTTTTCAATGGATTTTTCATAATTTTTGCAAATTTAATGAATTCATAGAGAATTTTATATTTTAAAAGAAACTTTCTTTATCACAAACTCTGACATTCACATGAACAGATTTTTTTTTCTGCCAACGCCCTTGTCATATTTTTCACTCATTCTGTTATTCAGTGGTTTCTTTTTATGGCTGACTGTGGTAAACCAGCTAGCTAGTACAATTCAAAATCACCTTCATAAGAAGTCTCGGTAGTGTTTATACATATGGCATTCTTAAGGATTTTTGCTCAGATGAAATGATGATCACCAGTTAACTTTTTCAGTTAAATTACTTCATACAACTGACTAAATCTCTTTTCAGCTTAGAGGCGAGAGCTGCGTCTCTGTTACAGCCCAGGGAGTACGTCTGGCTGCTTCACACTGCAGAAACTTTTCAAAGAAGAGTTATACATCATGTATGAAATACAAGAGTAAGGTAAACATTTTCACTGCTGCCAAAACCTAAGAGGCCTGCTTGAAAAAGTGAAATGCACACCTCTCTTTGCTTTTTCCTACTGGTCCTTGTCAAAATACTCAGTGTTAACATATACCAAACTTTTAATATTTGGTATTTTCTACTGGTGATAATCCAGCACTGCAGATATCCTAGCATTTTTTATTGCTGTTATCCCTAGGATATGGGGCTATTTGGAGAAAACACACAAATAAGCCTACAACATTGTACAATCCTTGAACCTTTTCCTCCTGCTGGAAATAAAAATGGGTGAGTAAAACCTGGAGTTGCCTGTCATGAAGTCAGCTGCTTGGTTTTGTTTAGCTTGTGAAAGAGATGCAAATACCCACCTGGGCCCTACGGCAGAGATGTTTATGTTGCAAACAGCACCTTTTCATCCCAGCATGTGGATTCCCGCTGCCACCAGACTGTGGCATTTTATCTGTCAGTGATGGCCTCTTGGACTGTAATTACAGTACACGGCCGTGTTTCTCCCCCAGTCACCAGTGTTATTATACTTTATTGGTTTGTGGTTTCCCAATTGAAACTTTACCTACCCACTGGCTAAAAGTTGCACATTTTGATGAAGTACATGCCACCTAAGTTTGTGGGACTAAAGGTACTACAATATTCACAGGCAGGGGTTTGCACAGCATCTTTCTCTCTCAGCAAGGTGTTTATGTCACCAAAAACTGCTTCTCCAGGAAAATGGTTACTGGCCAGATAAGGTTATAATTTACAGCATACCACACACTACTTGCACGTATCAGGAGGATGACTTTCATGCATGCAGAAGAGGGATGGTCTTGTGGTTTAAACCACGGGAAAGGGACTCTGGCAATCAGGGCTCCGTGACACCAGATGAAGTGCCACCACACTGCTCCGCCTCAGCTCTGGCGGCAAGGAGACCCGTGCCCCACCTCCTTCTCCGGTTTTTGGCAACCACAGTGCCTCGCAGCCTGGGATGCTTCCCTGCTCCCTCCTTCCTGGGGCCCTGGTACAGAGAAACCCTGACCTCAGCCACCACAGCGACATCAACGTTGCTGTGTGCTGCCTTCCACGTGCAGGGTGCTTGCTCTGCAGCCCTCAGTAGACAGTGATTTTGCTTCATCGATGAAGAACTGCTGTGTTATTATGAACCTGGTTCCAGTCCTAGACGGTCAACTTGAGATGAACGTAAAATCTCAAACTAAGATGAAACATGTGTCCTAGATACACAGACATTACAGCAAAGGCATTTGCAATTATGGTGCACGAATTTCATTTTTGTTTAATTCAAAACCCATTCTAGTGTGACTGTCTAATAGTTTGACTCAAGTTTAATAGATCTTTACATAGTTGAGGGGAGAGTATCATTAAAACTGAGCATAGCCTGAAAAAGTCCACAAAGCTTTATGCGTGCGTATGTGGAGCAGTTCTTTTTAACTGCGAAAAACTCAGTTTAAAAAGGAAAAGTCTGTCAAAGCGAGAGGAGGAAATTACTCCAGCTGGACATGCTAACAGATCCAGGCTGGATCGATGGGCCAAGACCA
>NW_009615265.1:0-8638 GCF_000690535.1 Cariama cristata
CTGCCAGCTCGGCAATCCGGGGCAGCTCCAGCCCCTGCGGCTCCTTAGGAATATTTTGCAGCCGAGATCAAGGGGTTTTTTGACTGGTTTAGATATGGCAGATACATAATAAATAGCTACGTTGATGGATACTGGCTTTAAAATGCCTAGCAGGTGTCCTGCCTGCCCTGCAACCCTCATGGAAAGAAGCAGCAATGGCTCTTTAAAGGTATTCAGTGATTTTTTTTTTTTGGAGAGCATAGATTAATTACTGCCTAATGGGTGTTATGTAGCCTGTACCAGGGTAAAGCCCAGGAGCCCTTGCTGTGTGTCGGAGCCCTGGGGTGCCCAGCCAAACCGGACAGCCATCCTGCACCAAAGTAGGCACAGTTAGGGGGTCACTTCCAGGATTGGCAAGGTGTGTCGCAATTGCAAGTCAGCCGGGTTTCCTCTGCTTGGAGAACACTGAGGCTTCTGGAGCAGCTGCTCTCCGGGTGCTACGAGCATCACCCCGAGGTTTGCAGGCAAATGTGTGTAGGCAACTGACACCTTTCTGGACACAGCGACCTGGACATCTAGGCCTGTGCTTTATGACACTTGGCTTTGTCATGCTCCATCTCCAGCAACCTGGCAGCCTAGAGATAACTTCCCACACGTGGGACTAGCTGCTAGTGTCGGTGGGGGTAAAACCAGCCCAGCTATAGGAGTTGTAGGGGCAGGTTCTGGCGAGGATGAAGAAGAGGGCTCTGCAGGCACAGGGAGCCAGCTCGCATCTCCGTGCTGAAAGAGAGCTCTCGGTGCAAACGCAGCTCCTCCATGTGTTGCTCACGTCTCCACCCACTCTGGAACTGGTGAGGCTGGAAACAGGGGAGGGTTTGGGAGAGCTGGTTCAAGTGGGGAAACTGAGGCACGCTTTGCCCAAGAGCACTGGGAGGGAGCGGGGCCAAACTGGTACTGCATGAACATAGTGAAAGGAGCAATTTTCTGGGGACTGGGAGGTGAAAATGAATCCTTTGGTGTCGTGATGTCCTGCTCCCAAGGGTGTGCAGGAGGGTGATGGCAGAGGGGTCAGGCTGCAAAGTGCTATGCCCTGCCTTCTCCCCCTTAGACAGCAGCCCCCAAAATCATGCTCCCTCCCCAGCCCAGAGCTTCCCAAGTGCTGCCAGAGACCCCGCGCTGCCCTCGGGGACACCCACAGGGCAAGGCTCTTGCTTGGCCTTTGCTTTGGGGCTGCAAAGTCACGGTGGTGGCCCCTGCTGCTGCAAACTCGGAGCAAATTGGGCTTTGACCCAAGAGCCAGCTCCATCGCTTCGTGCTGTCCTGCCCTCTGCTCTGCAGCCTCCGCTCCCACTCGCTCTGTGCAGGAGAGCCCTCACTGCCCAGGAAGCATCTTTTGGGGCTCCCCACTGCTTTGAGTTTAGGAAGGGAAAGGAGCAGCTTGACCAAGCAGAAGCAGCTCTGTCCTGCGGATCGCGGTCCACAAAGCCCCATCTAGTGGCATATTTTGTGATGAATTAATGCTGCGCTGCCGGGAATAAAAAAATGACAAGTTGCTTCATCCCTCTGGGTCCTGCAGGTATGCGGCGCTTCTGGAGGCACTTCTTTATTTAGCTGGGTTTTGGTTTGCTGAAGAGAGCAAGGCTTGAGAGGCAGGATTGGTGCCAGCTCCCTTTAGGGGTGTCCTGACCTTGTGTGACCTTGAGATCATCCCCAACTCTTGTCCCCAGCCTCCCCGCCTGCAAAAGGGGTTCACGGTGGGCTGCCCCATGGGATGCTGTGTGGCTGGATCCGGTGGCAGTGGCAGAGCCCTGGCAGAAGGTGCCATCAGGGCAGGATTGCGGGTGCTGGCAGATTGGAAATACACAATCCGGAGTGTCTCCTCTCAGAGATGATGCAAACATTACAGCGGGGAGAGAGCAGATGGCTGGAGTCAGTCGTGGGGCTTTGCAGGTACAGAAGCACCTTCCCTGTTTTAGAAGGAAAGGGTGGCAATCGGGCTGTGAAATCAGCTACATTGATTTTTCTTCCCCTCCCAGTGGCCTGATTCAGTGTTTGCCAATGTGAAGCTTAGCTAGGACTCGGTTTGGCTTCTGTAAGGTGAGAAATAAATTTCATTGATCCAGGGTGCCCTTCTGCATCCTACTTTGGTTGAACTAGTCCTGAAACTAGACAGGCAAGGAACTTGTAAAGTGCTGGGGTGCAGAGGGGGAGCCATTGAAAAAAAAAAAAACAAAGCCAACCTGGATCTGCTGAGATAGGGAAGTGGAGAGGTGGGATCTGATCTGAGGAAAGTCCTGGGAGTGCTGCAAGCCCACCAGTGCTTTCTCAGAATATTTTAGATATATTTTTCTGTAGATTGACTGGGGACACATCCTAGAGCATCTGTGGACAGAAAAAAATTCCCGGGCTTGTTGGGGCTGGCACAGCAGCAGCAGGCTGGGAGCAGTAAGGCTGGCAGGGCTGTGCTCAACACGGCTTGTACTGGGCCACCTCTGAGGCCAAGCGCTGATGCTCATCCATCAATCAAGCTAATCGTGCTGTGCAGGCATTCCCAGAGAAGATGCTGCTTGCTAGTAAAGCTTGACGTTTCAGGCAGGCAGCAAGCAGGAGTCACTAAGGAGAGAAGTGGATGAGCTGAACTGGGAAGGCTTTGAAGGAAAGAGCAAGTTTGGCATTGGGGCCTCTCTTGGAGCTCGTCCTTGAGCAATGCGAATGTCAGCAGCAATGTTTCAGAATGTTTGCTACAAGCCTGATAGTTGCAGTCAAGAACCCAAAATATCTGTCCTTCCTCTGCTGCAGGCAGCCCTAGACATGCTTAAACACTGTCACAAACGGTAATTCAGGCAGAATACAGAACTACTGAGTTATTGTCTCTTTTTTCCCCCTTTCCTTCCCCCCTCACTATTAGTTCCTTCTGTCTGGCACAGAACACTACGGAAACGTGCCCAGAGAACCTGCTCTCAGACTCTTCCCTCCCATCCAGCCTTCTGGCAATCTGAATTCACTTCTCCTCCCTGAACTTCAGGACTAGTTTAACCTCCAGGATTTCCCCAGTTCCCCTACTCTCCCTGGACACAGCAGGTCTGCTGCATGTTGTCCAGCTGAAAATGGCCTTGTGCCCTTCCTACTAGTTTTATGTAACACCAGCCTCAAGGTCTAGACACTTCCAGGGATTTGTGCACATTTCATTAAAGAGAAGCAGGACTGTGCTCCACGGCACAAGCAACTGCTACGAGCTGACCTTGAGCCAGGCTGCCACACTGCATTTCTGGGGAACAGAGCCTTGCTGTGCCCCTTCGTAGGGCTCCGGCTGCACAGGGGAGTGGGGACAACCCATACCAGTTTTAAATAACTGTATTTGTGCATGTTAAAGATCTGTGCCCCAGGTTCATACGCACAGACTCCAGCCCAACGCTCACCGAGAGGCAGGGTAGTTGTTAAAAGAGTCTAACAGGAGAAATACCACGTCTCATAACAATACCTTCAAACTATTTTAAAGAGGGCAGAAAAACAAAACATGAATAGAAAGACAGGCGGACACCCTCTGCTGAAGCAGAAATAGCCTTTGAAAAACAGCAGCAGCAAAGATAACTAGTACAAAATATTTACATTTAAAAGCAAAGTACATATTATACCAGATTTACTGTAGGGAGAAAGAAGGAAAACTGAAGAAAACTAAAACTCTGTGTGTGGGTATGCAGCATACTGCTGGAAGAGGAAGGGAAGGGGACAGCAAAGAACTAATCCAAGAAAATTTAGAAAGCAATTAAATTTAATTTAAGAGCACGAGCCAGTATCACATGCTAAATAACTGCATGACACATAAGAGCAAAATAACATTTTAGTTGTATTCTTATGTTAACTTATTTGGATTTATTTGAACTTTAAATCTGAACTTCCTGGATTCGTAGTGTAAATTTTAGGGATGATTAGAATAAAATCTACAGACAGCAATTATCATCTAGAATGTCTGAGACTTCTCTAGCATAGAATACAAGGCCAACTGTCTGCATCTGCTATAATCTATTTTTATACAACTGCTTGTGACTCCTTGGCTTGCTGACCAATAATTTTTAAGTCTGTAAGTAAAAATCGTAGTACTGTACTCAAACACAGTTGTTCAGCATGTGCATACAGCTCACACTGAAAGCAGACTTTTGGTTTTGTTTTTTTTTTTTTTAAAAAAAAGTCTTGAGGGGAGATGAGTGTAAGTTCAATTATCCAGTCTTTAATTTGCTGGGGTTTGACAAACATTAATGCAAGTCTCAGCAACAAAATTTTTTATTTCAATATTTTCAACCAGAAGGAATGTTATAGCTCTACACCACAAAGCCCATATGATACACACTCCGTTTACCCTATTTCCACACTGCTTTGTGTATCAAACATACTCTGAAACAATCTGTATATATGGCTCCACCATCTCCACTTCTGAGACAGCATGGCCCAGAAACACCTGTTACCCTGCTTCACTCCCCCCTAAATTATTCCATCTGTAAAGCACAAATAACAAAATATATTTTTGCTTCTAAGAGCTTCACTTATCTGCAGAAAAATAGAACTGCTTAAGAGTGAGCTAGTTAGATTATGAAAGGGTCCAAGCACACACCTGCATATTCTGGACCTCCCAACAAATGTGTGAGGATGAAGCATTTACAATTTGATCCAACTAAAAAGGAGCCAGATAGTGTTCAAGGAAGGGAGATTCACCCTACCCAAAATACTGAATGCCTTCGCATTCTTCTCTCTAGAGCAGGATGAGGAGGATAGAGCTGTAGCTATGAAACATTTCTCTAAGTACCGGGACACATTAAGAATGAACCTTCCAAACACTGCAAAATTTCAGAAGAAAAACCTACAAGGCGCTTTTTTTTTTTTCTCTCTTCCCAAAACATAGTGAAAACAGCATACAGAGCTTGAATACCCACAGCACAAACTGAAAAACAAAGAGAGTTCATTTGACCTAGAGTGCTTCTGTTAAGGTATTCAAGACTTTAGTGCATTCTCTTTAGAACTAAGCTTGGAAACTATATTCCATTTTTCATTTTATTAGAAAACTAAACTGTATGAGGCAAAGAAACATTTGCTCAAACACACAATAGTGAAAACATGGCACTGACAAGGCATTTAACCCAACCGTTATCACAAACTCTGATTCAGGATTCTCTACTGCTTTCAGTCAAGTGTACATCATTTCTGCCATGTGAGACATTTTCTTGGGAATATATAAGTAGTATTCCATATATCCCGAAAGATCTTCAATAGTCACATCATCCACAAAGGCTCGAGCTTGCTCAGAACAAGATCTAGGAGAACCTGATGAGGCTGTCCCACAAGGGGATCTATTTTGAAGAGACTGGGCGTGGACTCCTAGGACTGCCTTTTCGCATTCCGAGAGGACGCTCCGTAAGCCAGAGAAAGAGTACACTTCCATGGTTCGCCACTGTTTGCACTGGCATTTCTTGTCCGTACAAGGGCACTGCTTGCCGTTGCTAAGCATGGATAAGGACTGGAAATCTGAGGTTTGGCTAGAATGCAAGCTAGTTTCAAAGGATGAGGAGAGAGTAGGGCAATTCTCTCTTGACTTCTCCAAAGGCTCTTCGGCGGTGAAAGCTTCCAAAGGTTCAGTTCTGTCATCACTGGCCTCAAAGGGAGAATCGTGCCTGTCCTTCGTACCGTGTTCAGCTGTAACAAAAATGTCTGAACTGATACTACCCTTTGATGTGTCTGCCTGGGTTTTGTGTTTCAGCTGGTTGTTGGCTTTCATATTGCAATACGTAAACTTGGGAGGATGCAGGACGGGAGACTTGGAGCGTCTGCGACGTGGGACTCTTGCCGATCCTCTGGAAGGCTTTCTCACACACCTGCAGGTTTTAACAGGTGAGCAAGTAGGTAACTCCAGAATCTATACCATAGCTCAGAAGGTTCTAAAACGTGGCTAAAAACATTTTAGAAGATTTTTTTTCTGCTTAGAAAAATCAGGTGACTGGTCGCTTACAATCTCTGACAGAAACAGTGGAGGAGTCTGAAGAAACTGGGGCTCCCCCAAAGGAAAGACACATATAAACAGCCCTTATTTAAAGGTACTTCCCCCCAAATCTTCTGTGTTAAGCAAATGATGCTTTGTCATCCCAAACTGAACTGTAGTGCAGAAATAAAATAACCCAAGAAAAGAGGTGAGATGAGATTGCAGAGGTATAAGACTTGAAGAAAAGGACTTCTGAGAAAATGAGTGGAAAAGAAAGTTTTAGGTACCCTAAGAGAAGAGGAAATACTGGTTTTAAAGTCTTTGATGAAATCTCCTTAAAAAAACATCATATCAAACAGTTATGGTAAAGTTTTGTAATAGAAAGGAGAGAAAAGATATGTTAAAGTAACTAATTAAAAACTTTCATTGGAAACAGCATGCAAGCGTTAAATGTCTCAAACCAGAAACACGTGCATGCTGCACTGAATGGTATGTTTTACCCATGCCACGCTTCCTTTGAGCAGGCAGTCTGTTGCTTGGCTCCATCCATGGCTGCTCTTGTCGGTGTTCTGAGAATCGTCCCGTCCCCCACAGACAGAGCTGCAATACATCTGAGTAAAAAGGGAAATGCCACATTACAGTAATGCCTGAACATACTGCTTCAGAGGTCTAGGATTCAGCCTATTCGCTTTACATGCTTAGCTAAGAAATTTAAGTTTGCAGCCTTGACTTCCTCTAGTTAGTGGTTAGAAACAGGACATTACAGAGATTTATCTAACCACTCTTACTATATTGACCTCAGTGAAGTGTCTAAAGATAGGTGAGATGAAATGAAAGGAGGCCAAAACACCCAGAGGCTGATGTCATGCCCTATCTGTACTAAAATGACACATTAAAGGAATGTAAACTCAGGTTCCAAATGTTCTTGTCAGACAATGGTTGTTAAAGATAGACTCCTACTCATCTAAAATGCAAAGTCAGGAACCCACAGCAGCAGGCTGAGGAAGAGTCAGTGGAGAAGTGGATGAGGTACAACAGACAAGGACAGAGCACTAATCTACTTCTCATTAAATTTCCCAGATAAACATGGAATGAAAAAAAAATCTGTCCCTGAAGGTCCAGACAACAAACATAAATGCCTCAGCATGCAAATCTGTATTCATGATAGCTGTATGCGTAATTTGGAACACGGGATAGGAAATCGTAACAAATGAGGCTGAAATTCCAGCAGAAAAACCCAAGTACTCTGCCCAAAGTTGATCTTAAGGGATTAGTCATAAGACTTAAGCTGTTCAGAACACATGCCTGCAAAACAAGATCTTTTTATGCCTAAGAAGATATCATCAGGAAGCAACCAGAATTCCACACGGTCTGTCATTGGTAATACATCAAAAGTGATATGCTTAATAAGCATAGTTCCTTGTTAAGAGAACAGCTATTTTTTTCCACATTTAACAGAAGACCTCCTGAAGTAGAGGAAATGAGTAGCAAAGCAAAATATATTTTAACACGCAGAGGAAGTCATGAGTTCACAGCATTGATGGCTATGGAGATGAATTCACAAGGTAACATTAATTATCAATACAAAGCTTTCTCCTGTGTCTGTGAATTCCCAAAAGACTTCAAGTGAGCTACCTCACAAAGTGTTAAACTGCATAATTTTATTAACTCCTACTTTTAAGGCAGACGTTTACACTACATGTTATTAGTACACTCAGTGTGTTATGGAGTAAGTTTTTACTATAAGAATGTCTGCAAACATTTTACTCTACAAAATCCCCTGAAATCAGAAATGATCAGTGCTTATATTTAGCCTATTTCCAGTGACATTGGGCTCTCCAGCACATTATGAAGTGTTTCTGCTGTCCTTCAGATGCTTTCCAAGCAAATCTTCATGTAGTAAAGGCTGATAATGTGGCTGAACACACCAGCATTTACATGAATGGACAAACAAGCTCTGTATCACGCAAGGTGACTACAGCTACCACAACAGTTAAGAGTGGGTTCACTGCTTTGCACGAGTTATTTCATGTTTTCATACAGCCATTGTGTAATTTCAGTTGGCTACTGTCTCAAAATTAGTCAGTAATAAAGTACTGCTTTGCCTAGTAGACAGTTATAATGACTGCATTTCATGTAAAGCGATGCAATTGTCTCCTCTTGGAAAGCAAGGAACCTTTCACCAAATTACATTTGTTTTGAGATTGAAAATAATAGAAAACAAATACAAATATGTAATAAGAAACGGACAAATTACAAGGTCTTTTTTGTTGCTCACTTACCCTGCTGCATCTACTCTCAGCTTCTTGAAAGCTGTTTGCAGACTCTCTTCCTCCTCATCCTTAGCTTCCAAGTCCATTGATGGGCTCTCAGTCTGCAACCAACTCTGCCATATAGAATAAACTGAAATACAGAAAGCGGGATTTGTTGTTGAGGTCTGGAGACACATAGTCTCTACAAGACTGAAATGACAGGTGTAATGGATGCTTATTCTTGCACGGGCAATCTCACTGCCTTCCGACCACACCTGTCCAATACTTTTCACTGTGAACTCCAAACTCTGCGTTTCTCAGAACAGGCACAGCTGTGTCAAAAATAACAAAGTGTTTTTTATTCACTGGGTGAACAAACGATATATATTCTATCAACTAGTGTAACTTCAACTTGAGCTGTGAGCAGGGCACCGCCAGA
>NW_009615266.1:0-238 GCF_000690535.1 Cariama cristata
GTGGTGAGGTTCTGGGCCGCCAGCTCTCCACACCGGCCGCTCTCGGAGGAGCCTCAGCTGGTCCGTGGCTCTCATGGTCTCTGAAATCCCAAAGGAAAGGGGTTCCTGTAGCTCGCAGCAGGCGCTGGTGAAGTTATCAGCCCTGTGACTGCCTGGGCACTGAGAGGGGAAGGCTGTGCCTGGAGAGCTGCTCGTGGGTTGTCTTGATGCGCTTACTCTGCGTACAGTGAAATCGTGG
>NW_009615267.1:0-9399 GCF_000690535.1 Cariama cristata
AGTGCCGGCTCAGCCTTAAACGGTGACAAATATTTTGATTGATATTCCTGTGACTTGTTAAAAAAAAAAAGAGAGCCCTATTACATCTAAAGCAAAACAAGTCAGACAATTTACTGTTCGCCCGACTCAACCTTAGGCGAGAGAAAAAGTAAGACTATTTTTGTCCAGCAGAGATCTCATATCTTACTGAAAATTTTAAAGGCATTAGTAGAACCTGGACAACATATGACAGTTGATTTTCTTAAGATGTTAATTCCTAGTGAGCTGCAAAATTTTGCCCCATTTGCATAAACATATTTCACAGCTTAGAATGTTCTTTGATAGCTCATATTTCAAAATGTTACTTCTAGTTCATTTACAACCTTTAAAATCACAAGTTATTTACATAGAAGAATATTAAATGGTTATGAGTCCTTTATTTTCAAAAACAGTTTATGTAAAAGGTTTAGAAGCATAAAAACACTTCACAGCATATAGTTTTAAATATATATTAAACAATAAAAAAGAAAAACTGCCAACGAACAAAACCAGTGCTGAAGCTTTGCTTCCTGCCAGTGAACAACAACAGTGCTCACGCTTTGCTTTCTAACCTGACCCTAAAGGACTATATTTTACAGTAAGAGCATCACAACTGACACTGCCATGCAACAACATGCAAGAAAACTGGCTATTCATACAGAAAACCAGCAGAATTCTTTTATGCACATACAAACATTCTACTTCTGACATAAATGTCTCTCACATTCACAGCATGAAGATTCTTCCACCAGTGTCCCCTGGCGCTGGATGCTCAAGACGAAGGAAAAAGTTTCACGTACGTTCAACTGTGCCTTACTTCCTTTGTCAGTACAGTATTCAGCAATGGGAAAGGATACAGAGATCATAGAGGCAACATCCCCAAAAGTACTGCCTCCTGTCAAGTAAAGCATTTTCTGCAGTCTACACACAGAGGCTCAGAATCAGTAACTGGATATGAAAAAGTCAAGTGCTTAATAGATATTTCAGTGAAGAATACTGAGAGTTTTGCCTCAAGGAGCATCTTTTGATGCTTCTAGGAGGAAATGTGAGCTTTCCCAAATATGAGATGTATACATACTCCCCAAGAAAATCATAGCAACTGTCAGTGCTCATGAATCTAACCTTAAACTTCATGTGAAATCTTCACACAATTTCAAACACCTTCTTAGTCACTGAATTGACTTATTTATCCTTTAGTCTGTGTCCAGATCCACAGATAATTTTGTGGAAACTTGAATTGGTAAGGTCTATCCAGCACAAATGTTAATATCCTAAAGACAGCTAAGCTTTTAAGTTCAGTTTGTTCTTGATTTGAGTGTGGTTTACAGAAAAGACTAGCCAATGAATCATCTGATTTAAATGAAAATCAGATTACTTTTGGTAAAAGCTTGGGACATGGCCTAAGGATGACCTTATCCTTCCAAAATATAACATGATAAAGTACAGACACAAATATGTTTTTTCCCCCTGTCATCTGGGCTGATGTGATTACCATAAAAAAGACCTTCTATATTCCCATTGGCAATAGAAAAGTAGTTGTTAATCAGTAAATCCGAAGATAAAGGTCTTTAGAAGACCCAAATAGGTGGAAGTTTACAGAAGTTGAAGGGGGAGGAGGGGAGGGGGAAGGACTGAGGATAGAGAATGAGGACCTTCACTGTTTTGAACTGTGAGCAATTTTAACAGGCAGCCCAAACTCTTTCAAGCCAATGAACAGTTACAGACACCTATAATTTAATTTGCATTTTAGAAGAGGAAAATGGCATTGTTTGTGCAGAATAATAAATCTTCTACTTTTTGCTGTGTACTTTAATCAGGGAGGACCCTTTCCACATCATAATGAGTGCTCAGAGCAGGACTGGTTTTGGGGCGGGTTTGTGCCAATCATCCATCAGCATTGAGACTGACAGTAATTAGGTTAGATCCAAACACAGGCTATTCTAGTGGTTCTAGACTGAATCTGAAGAAGGAATTCTGAAACGGTGAAAACAAATGTATAAGGTTTGGGTGTCCAGCCCAGCTAGCGACATTGTGATATTTTTAATCACTTTTCATCTGATTTTATTCAGAACCAGAAGTACAGAATGGTAAGCAACTGGTATTGCTACAGACAATAAGACAAGGAATGCATATGCCCACGAACTATCAGGGGCTGAACAAGCCCAAGCCTCCCAAACGTTCCCATTTTTGCCACCCAGTACACATGCCTGGTTTGTGTGACATGGAGCTGTACAGTGCCCCACTGAGGTCAGGATTCTGTCTGCTTCTGACCCTGCACTTAGGCATCCCTCTCATGAGAATTTTAAAAAAGTTTGATCCCACTCAGAAATGACTTTTTGGATGAAGGAATTCCCAATTGCTAACTGTGGTCTACTGAGAATTTCCTGAATCTGGCCTCACACCTCAATTATCCCTCTAAACTCTACCATACTATTTGCCCGTCCACAATGGTACTTAACTAAATCCTTCTTCTGGCTCTACTTGGTGTACAAGACATCGCAGACAGTTAAGATGTACACTTTACCCAAAGTGCTTGGGCACTGAACCTAGGAAGTCAGAAAGAGTAGGCTATACTGAAGACCAGAACCCCAGCTATAATTAGCAGGCGGCTACTGCACAAGATGTAGGTCAATTGTCAGTTATCTGACTAGTCAGAAAACAAAGCTCTTTATACTTTAAGGAAAGAAGAAATCAGCCTTGGAAAAATGTTTAACTCTGTTGGTGTGGTTTTGTAATTTTCAATTAAAACAGCCATTCATTCAGCAAACTAAAAACACGGTTGTCCAAACAGTCTAAGTAAATTTTACATAGGTTTACTTTAGCACAGTATGTGCTAGAATATTTGCAACCAAAGCAGTATTTACCTCTTCTCTTTTTTTTTGGACCCATTCCTTGTGCTTCGCTTCAGCTATCCTTTTCCTCCTTTCACATTCTTGCTTTTGCTTCATCTTCTCAAGCTGTCTATTCATTTCCTAATTAAAGAAAAAGTATACACCTTAAATCTGTGGTGACCATCTACACCAGTACACTCAATACTGGAAATAGTGCTGTCGTTAAAACAATGTAAGCATTAGATTTTGAAATTTTTCCTTCATTAAGATTTCGGAAAAGATGGATGACAGTCAACACAGAAATATGAAATACAATCAATGGAAATGCATAATTTTTAGAACATGAACTGGAAATACATATTTTAATTAGGTTTGGAAACAATTCAACATAACAAATCACTCCTCAGCTTATTTAAAGGCCCTTTCAGTCACTAAAATCTTATTTGCAACAGTGCTTTTCTACAATACTTAAGATTTACATGGTGTACTGCTCTGCATTCAAGAAGGCATCAAAACCTAAGTGAAATATTACTCACTTGTGATGTTTAGTACCTGAACTACAGGAACCTTAGGGATTAATCCAAAGCTTATTAAAGCCAAAATCATTGCACATTTTAGCAAACTTTGAAACAGAAGCTTTATTTTGAAGATGAGAGAAGAAATTCTGAAGTATTTTACCTTTATAGGACATACAGTATATATGCAATCACTTATACCTCTTCAAGGAAATGAATCGATAAAGAAAAAACATGACTAAGATGACAGCTTGAGATGCTTAGCTTCTCTAACAGCAGCATTAGCACAAAGTGCGATTTTCTAATGAAAATTCATACCTTCAAACGTAGATGGAATTATTTCCATGAAATTGATTTTATTGTCCCTACACTGCAGTCAGTCTGAGAGAACTCCCTCTTCTTATGACATTGAATCTTAATTTAGTATGACATCAAGAAAAAATAGGAGCCTACAGAGAGCTTAAAGAAAACACTCACAATACAGACACAGTTTGAAAATACAGTTGTTGCTGTATTAAGGCAAAGTTACAGCAACTAACAGCTCCTTTGAGTTCTGAGACATGTGTATTGCAGGAAGGTTGGTTTCTGTAAAAGGTGATGGCACTCTAAGCACCCTAGAATACCCCATCCACTATCCACTCCAAATGTTTATCCACATTTCCAACATTCAGGGCAGACTCGATGCTGCTGTCAGCAAAAGATCTGGGACTTCACGGTTGTTTCTTAGGATACTGGTTTAGAATATTTTTTATATTCAAATGTAGTAATACATTTTTATATTACAATCACATACTTTGTTCTCTTCTGGCAGCTTGCAAAAAGGTTGATTGTGCTTTTCCCCTGATATAAGCTACTTGAGTTGCCTACATTGCAGTTTAACATCTAATGTTTTCAAAATCTTACAAATTAAAAATAAAACACTAACCTATTCTACCAATTTCTACACAGCTTTAAGTAATGCTTGTTCTATTACTGCTCCTAATGTATATTTAAGAGAGACATCTTCTACATTACATTTAGTACTGTATAAATGATATTGTGTGATACACAAGAACAGAATAAATTGCGTTGGTTCCTCATCAAGATCACATGAGAAGTCCATACACAAACCGCATTTTCTACATGACACCAGAAATCACTTTGGCTCATTTTTTGTACTTAAAATCAAAATGGTGAGACAATTACCAAACTGGAATCTAAAGGGGAAGTCACGAAATGTGTGCTGAATATTAACAGATCAGAACATATTCCTCAAGTTTAACAAACTATTTTGTTGTTATGCTGACCTCTAAAAGACTGTTCCAGAACCTTCCAGTGGTGGGTGTTTTATAAACAACATAAGATAGCCCACATAAAACAGGTGTATGTTATATTCTCTTTACAAGTAAAGTGAATCACAGAAAGGTTAGGCAATTGCTCAAGGTCAAATAGTAAATCAGTAACTAAAGTGAGAAATGATCCAACTTTGATGTGAATGTTCTAACCACTACCCAATACTTCCAATTTGATTTTAAACAACAATATCATTTAATCAACTTCAACTACAAACATATTAATCAAGAAAAGATACAGCACTTTCACTTAATTCTGCCCCAGCCCCAGTATTCCAGAACCGTACATTCGCAAGGGGGAAAAAGATAGAACGAGGGAAAAAAATGCTTGGACAGGGAAATCTATCCTGGGAAAGCGCACCAAACAGCTGTATAATTACACACTAAGTGGGTAAAAACACTGTGCCTCGTATCTAGCCAAGTAGCTTGGCATATTTACACCCAGCACACGCCCTGTCGTGTTTTACTACCTGCGTGCAGGCATATGTACCCACGATGAAAATCAAGGTAACAATTATATAAACATGTTTTAATCCTTTACATTCGAACCATCACCTGACAGTTGGATAAGCAAGATATTATACAGCACCACTTCAACGAAGCATAACATTTAGCAAAAGAGGATGCACATAGCATGAATGTCAGTGTTGTCAAGCACAAACACTATGGAGGCCCAACACGCTAAAAAATAATGGACAAAACTATTTGTGTTTCCACAACCAAAAGGAAAAAAATATTCCTGTGCTTCGTAGCTTCTATCAGACTTAACATCAAGCCAATTGGATGTAATCACCTCTGCAGCTCTAGCTTGTAAGCGGGCACGTAGTTCCTTCTCTTTGCCAACAAACCATTCTTCCCATGGTGAAAGATTATCTTTCAAAGGTGACTCTTTTTTCCCTCCTGCTATTTCAGAGTCTTCAGCCTTCCTGAATTAAAAATGAAAATGTAAAAGAATATTATCTGTAATATATTTGATTAAAAAGTTAAACAGTGCTACTGCCTTGAAAAATGATGTTTCTTTTATGGCATACTGTGACAATAATGACATCATTTTTCTACTTGCCTGGGGATCTCCAGAACGAATAAACGGCACTTACAGCATACCCCTGACCATCCCTCTTATGTTCTACTTATTAAATTCTAGCTTGTTAGTGACTTTTTTCCCCCCTTGTTCCAAACTGTGGAACAGATTCAAGCATTACCTTTTATGAACTAAACAAAAACTAACAGGAGAAACATCAAAGTGTCACCTTCTTTCTTATGTATGGAAACCAAGGGAAATCAAGAGATTTAACATTAACATCCTGTCCTTGGTCACAGAGAGGCTCCATGTATCAAGTGGCCTTTAGCACAAGCAAAGGATAATCAAAAATATTTTTTCTTCTTTCAAGTCCTATAGAATTGGACTCATGATATGAAGCAACCTCAGCATTAAGAACCCATTTACTCTAATAGGTAAAGTTTCCCACCCTAAAAAGCTTTCACAGGAAACATACTTAAGAAATATCGCTTGCATACAATATTTGACGATATTATACAAGGTTCTATTAGACTTTTAATAGGACACCTTGCGTAACTCACTCATAACTTCTTTACTCATGAATAATGCAGCAATCCTAGCCCCAGGCCAGAAATATCTTTTATAATATTCTATACATCTACTGTCTCATAAATAAGACAGTATATTAGGCTCAATGAAAATTTAAAACATGCCAATAGATTTATTTATAAGATTTCTTCTATCTTATACAGAATTGTCTCTTAACAACAAAACAGTGAAATTAGACTCCACTTTAGTATTTTATACAGACATATGGGCTCTGGAAATACCTACCTACTTACATACTTCACTACTGTGCGTAATTCTGTTTGCTGAATTCAAGCTACAGAACAGGCATCCAAACAAGCATATTATGTTAATACTCCTGAAATAAATCTTTTAAGCATAAGATATGTGGGGTTTTTATCAATATAAAAGTATTACATACTCACAGGGAACAACAATACTCTGTTGCAAAACATTTTACATCCCAGTAATCTTTAGAATATATTTCTGTGATACAAGCATTTGAGGACAATGTCAGTGCTACAGAGTTTTGTCCTACTCTTCTCCGTTGTTGTTACCCACCTGCATGTGCGCTAACATGACCATTCGCTTGTCAAGCCGTGACATGTCCAGGGAAACTGATTCATGCTGAAACTAACGTGGAAAAGGGTTGTCTTCCCCACACAGAATCAGCCCCTAACCCTCTTTATACACAGAGATGTAGCACAACGGAACTGACAGGACAGCCTGACACACAGATGATGCATGGACAGAAGCAGGACAGGCCAAGCGCTTCCAAGCGCAGCATTGTCCAACACGTTCTGCTACACCCCAGGGCTTTTATGCTACAGCATTAACAAGGACCAAAAATTTAACAGAGACAGTTTTTAAACAGGTACATATAATAAGAGATGCAACTTAAGAATGCATAATAACACATTTTGTTAGAAGATAACTCTCTGACAGTTTATTCAAGATAAGGATAAAAGTATTATGCATTCAAATTCAGGAAATAAACACAACTTTGTCCAGACTTGACATTTTGGGCAGGGATACTTCCTCAATACATTCTTTTGCTCTGCATGATTTGCATTATGGCACCTTGTACTAGAATAATGCTGACATATTAGACCAACCGGAGAAAAAGTACTAGTAGAAGGAATGCATTAAGAAAAATAACATTTACTATGTATTTTCTCATTATCAGTAATTATGAAGTTCAAGCTGTTAACTTCTCAAAAAAAAAAATTCACAGTCATAAACTAAAAACTTATTGCATACAAGTAAGAAATAACAGAACATGAAGTTTAAACACAGGAAAACACAAGCTCAATACGAAGAACTGTTAGGAGAAATATTTCTCCTCGTCTGCAGTACTGTGTTTAAAGCTCTCAGACTGCACCACAGCACAGACTGGAACCCAATCCTTCTCAGTGTGCATCCCAGCCACCGGTCGCACTCTCCCTAGCACACTGATTATGTATTTTGAGCAACACAGACCTTGAATTTCATGGGACCATTTTCTGAAGTGCTAGCCTGTTCACAGCTACAATCTTCCTCAGAATAATTGAAATAACAGACTTCTTAAAGTACCACATTCTCAAGTGCACATTTGTTTTTAAATAAGTATCTCAAATCAAATTAGATACATTTGGCATTAGAACTGAAGTCTGATTAACAGAAAACAGTGTTTATCATTTACCATATATTCACTTAAGTCACACCATCAAACACAACACTGATCCATAATGAAAGTATGAAAGTGCCTAACACCATTTCACAAGGCCTTATTTTCAGCCTTTCTCTTTTGCAAATATTGCTTTTCCCACATTAAATGTCTGCCTCCAGCTAATTTTTGTCTAGTTTTAAGAGGACAACAACAACAAAAACATGCTTTGACAGACCATGTGCATATGCGGGGGGGCAGCAGCTGTGTAAGAAGTCTTTTTTATTGTTATACTTTTGAGATCTTGGCAGTTATACACGGAAGCTGCTATATGAACATTTGGTAGACATTTATTACAACATAGCAGCAGTATTATTCAAATGCAGTGTCTGCATGAGTGAAGTATATATTGTGCCTGCAGTTTCATAAGACTGTTCCAACTCGGGCCCTAACAGAGGTCACCTTCAGTTGCATCTTACCACTGCCAGGGAACACTGCAGCAACGGGCCCAAAAATTGCGAGCTGTTTCAAGTAGTATCTCAAGCTGCAAAGACATGTAGTAGTTTGACCTGAGTGCTACAGAATTGCAAGGTACCTGAACAAAATTGCTTATTGGGAAGAACTAAAAAAAGAGGTAACAGAAAAACCTTAAACATGAGGGACCATAAAAAGCTAATACCCTTTTCACTCTAAAGCTTCTATTTCTGACTACATTTGAACACTCTCCCTAGACTTTTAGCATCTTTTTCAACAAATGCTTGTAAGAAAAATTCAGTTTGGTCCATACTCCTTCACTACTCTCCATCGAAGTTTGAGAACCACACTGGAACCTGCACCCCCATGAAGCTCAGCTGTCCTTCCCTCACCACACTGGCACTTTTAGCTCAGTTCAGTCTTGCTAGTTACATTCGACATCAGCTACTGCACAGATCTGCCAAGTGTCCATTGCAAAGGCCATATTCCATAATGAGATAGGCACTCCCTCCTCTTCCTCCTTCTGTTTTAAAGGGAGGAATAAGAATTATTTATTCTCCTGTCAAGCAGAGAAGATCCCAAGGGAAAGAAGACATATTAAATTTGCATATAATTAAAAGGGAATGAAATTAAGCCTCAGGAACAAGAACTGTGCAAAGCATACACAAAAAACTGACTCTAGATATGGCTATATACACCAGGCAAAATAGTCCTTTACTCTCTAAGAACATTTAAAACGACGACAGGAAAGGCTGTACCTTTCTAACTTGCAAAAACCCCGAGGCTCAGGTCAAAAGCTTATAAATATTTTACAAACTCATGAAAATACCCAACTGCCTACAGAAAAGTCTGCCGTAACCTGTGACTTGCCAAGATATCGTAAAAAGGGAACAAGACGCCTAAAGCGGTTATCTATGCAAGCACATCTATATTTATTTGTGAAATAATCTTCCATCCCCAACAAAGGCCTCAAGCGGAGGGCGCCGAGCGCAGGAGCCCGGCTCCGCACGCAAGGGGC
>NW_009615268.1:0-3156 GCF_000690535.1 Cariama cristata
AGGTAAGGTACCCGGGGTTTAAAATTTTGATCGTGTCGCCGCACTTATCTGCAGGGGAAGTAAACAGATTGGCTTTCCTCAGTTCCCCCTGGCAAGCATCCCGTTTCAGCCCGCAGCAGCGAACCAGCCGCGTGCCGTGGGAATGCCGGGTGGGGGTGTGGGGGGATGCTGCAGCCTTCCTCAAGCTAACTGTTTCTGCATCCTTATGCCTTTAACGCAAAGGCATCTCTGCTACATTTTACCAAAGGGAAGAGGCCTGCCTCTTCGTGCCCATCCTTAAGTGCAGCAGCTGGACAGGCAGCAGGTAGCAGAAGATAGCCCCATTTCTAAACAGTATCCTTTTAACACCCCCCCCCGCCCCGTCCTGAGCAAACAGTGCCCCTTACAGTGTTAAAACCTTGCATTCTCACAACAGCATTAATGTTGGCTCAGAAGAGACACAATTATCTCCAAAAAGTATAATCTTCTTAAGCATGATGTTTTAAGGAAAGCTGGGAGGAGAGCTAAAAGGATGCCATTTGACCCCCTGCCCAGCTATGGGATAAGCCTGGTCTGTGTCACTGACCACTGGGATTGCCTTGGTGGATCCAAGCTGATTTGCAGCAGACCCTCCCTTTGTTTTATCAGTCCATAAATCTAGGCAAGTTGAAACTATCTGTACTCTTCAAACCCAGGGCAGCAGAGAACAAAGTGGTTTTAGTGAAGCAGAAATCATTCGCTATTTATTCCTTCAAGGAAGTTTGTTCATGCTTGGAGACTGCATCAAAGTAATGGAGCAGAATGACATCCTTTCCTCTTCCCTCTGTCCCTTCCTCCCCCCTCCCCCCCAGTAACAACAAAGATTTATTTCTAATAGCAAAATAGTTGCAAAAGTTTCCAGAATCACCAAGTGTGACTGTGAAGTGTGGTATGCTGCATCTTGCTCCTTTGGCCAGCATTGTCAGGGTTGCATTTTAAGGTTTATAGGAAAAACAAAAAGGGACAACAAATCCAACCTACACGGTCACTCACTTCACTGTCCAGTGCAGGTTTGTGTTATCACTTTTTTACTACTATGGATTTTTTTCTATAGACCTCCAGGGAGGAAAAACTTTCTCCACACATCGATTGTTTAATTTTGAGCAATAAAATATGACAGTAAGCTACAGCCAGGAAGAATGTCCACACTAAAAAGCAAGGCTGTATATCACTACATCCCAGTAATGGTATATACAGGCTGCAGTAGTGTATCTAATACATTCCCTGTGAAAGCAAAATGGCATTCCTTGCTCTCAACATTAATTTATAAATGTGCGGGATTTTATTGTAGGAAAAACAGGTCAAATGGAAATGAATGAGGAAGCGTACATCAAAAATGCATAAAGCTACACACTTCATAGAAATTATTTGCCATAAATTAGGAGGGAAAGGGATGATACGTACTCAGCTGTATGGTCAAAACACAGATATTGCTAAGCATGTTGCTGGGAAGGGCTATCTTATTATTTATTTCTGCTTTGCCTTTGCAAAACAGGCTGGTTTCCTCTGACCAGAACAAAAGGCATTGTAGCTCAAAGCTCAAAAGCTGTCACTGGTGATCTTGCTAATCCGCTGTCTGGGGCTCTCAGGGAATCTTGCCTTTTCCTCCCTGTGTAAGCACACTCGGAAAGTGATCCTGTCTCATTAAGCCCACTCCAGACCTGCAAACAACATGGCAGAGTCTGGCATCTGTTAAATGCCTGAAATAAAGCAGTGCTGCTTCTAGTCACTTGACAGAGTCACTTCAGAGGACGCTGAGGTGGACTTACCACCACCAGCGCTCCTTAATCTGCGACTTCTGGGAAAGTGACAGTGTAATAAGATAATGCGGTCTGCTAGACTCCCTGGCTCTGTGCAATCTCTCTCACACTTGATTAAGAAGAGCAGTTTCTAATGACTTTGGACCATTAGTTCTAAATAAGGTTAATGAATTAATTTAGTGGACACTAGTACTGCATGTAGGTGAAGGTGGCATTAGTAGGTCTGGTAGGTTACAGAGGAGGTTAACGGCCTTGGTGACTCCAGCGGGGCCACCACATTAACTGCTCCTGCTGGAGGCTTCTGCCCAGCAACTCGCCCTACTCTTTGTCTTTTAATGGGGAGCAATGATCAATAAGAGCACCGAGTGGCCCTCTCCCACCTCTCAGAGGGTGCAGGACTAGGGGCAGTCCTGGGTTACGTGGGAGCCAGGGAGGCGGCTGCCCAAACCCCTCACCTGGGCTGAGGGGATGAGCAACGTGCACCTCTCTGAGCATCCCCAAACCAGGCTTGGTGCTCACTCCTAGTGCCTTCGCTCCTGCACCACAGCGCTGAAGGAGGCAGCTTGTCCTGATTAAATTAAGCAGCCTCCTCAAAACATATTGAGAAAGAGATTAACTTCCATCATAAAACACGCAATTTTAATACTCTCTCTTCCCCAACACTCCACTTGCGGTCCCTTATTAAAACAATATACCAGCGTAAGTGGAGGGTGCTCTCTTCTTTTAATTACTTTGATTGAAAACCCAGTCAGGCAAAAGTAAATATTTGATAATTAGTTAATAATAATTGCTCAGGATTTGTCGGGAAAGGAAAACCCGCATGAGCTGTTTCGTGTGTGAGAGCTAAACACCAAGCAGTCCCACAATTAGACCATCTTTAAAAATGCATCATGCAGTGAAATATTCACGGTGCGCTGGCATTGTTCAGGGAAGGAGGAGTGCGCTGCTTTTAATTAGTTGTGTTTTCAAGGGCTGCCTGATAGTAAACTAGCAACATCAGTCATTTGTTACAGGATTTCTTCTGTTGGAAGGGAGTCTTGAGCCTTCACAGAGAAGCTCAGTTTCACTCTTGGCACTGTGCAAGTTGCACGTAAACTGCAGACTTGGGAAAGGGGTAGTCTAGAGAGCTCTCCGTTTGAAGACTACCCGCAGGTACACACACAGCTAGTAAAAGGCACAATAATCTGAAATTTTACGCTTTGGAAAAAGAAAAGGGAGGAGAGAAAGCCTCCTCTTTAAAGTGTTCATTATCTTTCAGATATCGAAGGCGAGACTTCTTTAATTGCCTATGGGAAGAAACATTATTAAGATAATTGGCTGTCCTGATCTAGCGAGAACGAGCAGCCTGCTTTATACAGAGCAGAAAATAAAGTCGGAA
>NW_009615269.1:0-233 GCF_000690535.1 Cariama cristata
AAAAAAAAAAAAAAAAAAGACAACCCCCCAAAGTGCTTTAACTCTTGTCAAAGGAGGGAAATTGTTTCGCAGCTTTTTAACACAACCCTTTGGGCAGCTCCGCGTTTACCTTCGGAAAGGACCGTCCGAGTAGGCAAGATGTGAAGTTTATCTTTGCATTGCGATTATTTCGAGCTCTTTTAGAGGGAAAAGACGGCTGGGGGCTGTGCTGGGAGGTGGGCAGGAGCGGAGGG
>NW_009615269.1:409-728 GCF_000690535.1 Cariama cristata
AAAAAAAAAAAAAAAAAAAAAAAAAAAAAAAAAAAAAAAGGGGGAAAAAAAAAAAATCCCCCTGGGAAGCGGGCTCTGAATTGGTTAATAATGTGCAGTACTTGCTAAATTGCTGACTTCCAGATGTGGAAAATATCTTTCTTGTTTAGGACCTACGTAACCTGATTGGATTACGACAGAAGCGTCACATTGGAAGGCTTTTGAGTGATGATTTAATTAACCATACAGTAGAAAGCTGTATTTGCCAGGAAACCCCTTCCATATTTGCATAACCAATCCCTTCAGTGCAAAGGTGGAGTCTGGGTTTCTTCCCCCCCCC
>NW_009615269.1:754-1248 GCF_000690535.1 Cariama cristata
TGATTTTATTTTAATTTTAATACTTGAAAAAGGTGAAAAACTTGTAACCTCCCTGAAGTTCAGTCCCACGCGTTACTCGTCCGCGCTGTCTCTCTGCCCATCCAGCTCCTTCCAAGGGAGAGCAGAGCCAGGAAGAGAGAGCCCATCTCACCCCTGATCCAGATCTGTGAACAAAACAGATAGACTGTAAGATCTCAGCACGTTTGTTTTTTCATCCGATTTAGCTGACTATTCAAATAACCTGGATGTGTGCTGAAATGAAAAGGGACGGGACGGGGGGGGGGAAATAAAAATAATGCCCCAAAAGAAAGGCGTTAAGGATAAAAATAAAACAGCACCCAAACGAGCAGGAGTCAGCCAGGAGCTGATTTGCAGTGCCCGGACAGAGTTTAGTTTCTAGGCATTATGTTAGGGTAAGTTTTCCCCACCGTAAGAGGCGAGAGCTCCGAGCGGGGCTGGGAACCGGGACGGTGCGCAGGATGCGGCCCCCCCAG
>NW_009615270.1:0-2636 GCF_000690535.1 Cariama cristata
GTAGGGCTCAGAGCCACCGGCATGGTGTCCATCCCACAGTGGGTGTGTGTCACCCGTGGTCGGTGTGGGCAGCAGGAGCAGTGCCAGTGCTGGGGCACCTGCCCGGGTGACCCCAAGCATCCAACCCAGCTTTTGTTGTGTTATTGTGGCCACTGGCAATCGAGGCGGTGGCCACCCGGCTCAACCCAGGGACCACGTCCCTGGACACGGCGCGGAGTGGAGCTGGAGCGTTTGGGTGTCTCAGCCCCCCTTAATCCTGCCTGCTGTGGGACAGGACCACTACCCCTGTCCCAGGGAGGTTGTGAGAAGCGAGACCTCCGGAGCTGGGGCATGGTATGGGGCAGCACACCTGCCTGCCTGCCCGGGGCTGGCTCCAGCCCTTTCGAGCCAGGAGCAATTTGCAGAGCTGGGAGAAGAGCCCCAGCTGGTGCCAGGTCACAGCAGAATTGGTGGGAGGGCAGGCAGGCTGCAGGCAAGTCCCACAGCAAGTCCCACATCACCTGGCTGGAGGAGGAGGAGGAGGAAGAATGACCTTGGAGTGGAGCTGGCACACACCACACCACTGCGGGGTCTGGGCTGCCACTGGCAATCTGCCATGCCCTCGGCCGTAGTCATCCCTCAGCTGCAGCCATGTACCAGCGTGCGGAGGCTCAACATGGAAGCGGAGACCTGCACCCCTCTTCCCCAGGCACCCCAATATCCCCCCATGCCTGGCGTGGCCCTGTGCCTTTGCTGTCATGCGGGGCCAGACCCCTGCAGCCCTCGGGCAGGTGGCCCCCGGCAAGCAGGCGTGAGCTCCGTGCCCACTTGTCCTCCACAGCTGATGCCAGCTCATGGCACTGGGGCCCCATCAGCCAGGAGGCTGGGCGTTGGCGTTGCATAGAGTGTAAGCACTCGGACCAGTGCTCAGCACTAATTGATTATCCTCTTACATTAACTTTTATCTCTCTATTTATGGCAGTGACACAGCGGGGACAGTTCCTGTGTTCCCGGCCCCCCGGGCATTCTCCCTGGTGTTATTGTTGGGTTTTTTTCACCTGTATGTTTTGGCACGAGTGTCAAAAAAACCCACTTCACCCAGGGCTGTGACTGCCAGCAGCTCTGTGCCCTGCCCGACCATGGTGAGATGGTGCTGGACCCTACGGCATTCGGAGGGGTGCAGCGGGCCGGCACTCTGCTTGCCTCGGTGCCCACCCTGGGCTGGGGATGTTGTGCCAAGCTTTTTCCTCCTGGATAACCCATCCAGGGGGATCACGCATGTGCGCACACCTCGCCAGCATTTCCTCCTGTGCATGGGGCTGTTCCTGCTCACACGCATCCCTGGCTCATGCTCACCTGCTGTTTGTCTTTACGTGCCGGCTGTACCAGAGTCCCACTTGCCCACTGGCCTTGGGCTCAGCTCCTGCCTGCGTTTCTGCCTGCAGGGAGCCACCCTGCCTTCTCCAGCACCAGCGGCTTGTGCTAGCCCAAAGCCCGGTTTAATGGGTTACCTCTGGTTAGGCTGGCCTGGGCTCACTGCCCACTGTCACAAGAGGTTTGCACCGTGAACGGCCACAGTGACAGCAGTCGGATGGAGCATCTGTCTCCTCCAGACTCCTCCCTGGCACATCTGGGCAGCAGTGTCCCGGCTGTGCCAGGGCTGGTGCTGCCTTCGGACTCCATGTTATTGCATTCTTCTCTCACTTTGCCTGACAGCTGGTTTGCACCGTTCTGCAGGGCTGCTCTGTGCTGCCGCGCTGTGTCCCCATCCCCGAGGACCAGCCTGGGTCCCTCCTCCCCACCCCACCCACGGCCAGGCCATCCCTGTGTCTTCAATGGCCATACTGGGCTGCACTGGTGCCAAATGGAGGGCATGGCAGGGGAAGGAATTCCAGATTCTCCCAGACCCAACAGCAGCCCCAGGGGAACACAGAGGCAAGACTGGAGGGGGGGAGCTGCACCCTGCAAGCTGGCACTGGTGAGCATGGCCACTGCTGGGGTGGAAATGGGCCCCACATGCTGTGCCAGCCCTGGCACCTGCCTTGGGGTGGGTGTGCCAGAGTTGGGGGGACCCACTGCCAGGGTGCTGTGCCAGGGCTGGGGAAGCCAAGGGGTGGTGGAGAGGGTCGGGTACACCCCAAAATGGGAGCTGGACCCCACCATCTGCCTGCTGGAGCACTGGGCAGGGTGGCACCAGCCACCCGGGGCACATGTGGGTGTACAGGGCTCGGGCAGGGAGGGAGGAGGGGGTGGGTGACAATGGTCAAGGTCGGAGATGCCCCTGTGGCTCCTGGGTGCCACACATGCAGTGCGCAATGCCCAGCACCCAGCATGGCACAGAGGTGCCCAGTCTCACCAGCACAGCCAGGGAGCAGCCACTGGGCTTTGGAGTAGGCTCAGAGGGTGGCAAAACCCCCATAGAACACCTCCCTGCCCCCAGGTGCCCACGCAGTGATATCTGCTCGCTAACCACCGATTGATTACACATGGGGAGCTTAATTAGATCAGTGCCCGCCTGTCTCGCTCCTAATCCCAGTCAGTGACAGCTGGGCAAGCACAGCTCGTTCCTCAAACAGAGATAACAACCTTTTATGTATTCCAGGCTGGGCTTTATTTATTGGGTTGCTGGGCTCTGGCTCGGGGCTGTGTTCCCCACC
>NW_009615271.1:0-279 GCF_000690535.1 Cariama cristata
GAGTCCGGCTGCAAACGCTCGCTCTCTTTCCTCGCCGATTAACCGTGAGGCTCGGGGCAGCCTGTCTGTACTTCTCTACTATTATTATTTTATTAGTATGATTTCTTTAGTTTCTGTTTCGCTCCGGCTCTGTGCGAAATATCGGCAGAAGTCCCAGCGTAGTCTGCTCCCTGCTGAGAAAGTCTGCTTGTAGCGCTGGGAGGAAGATTTGGAGAGTAGCGGCGCCGGGTTCGGTTAAATCGCGTGGGGTTTCGCAGGAAGCCTTTCGGGTGGATTTTG
>NW_009615272.1:0-592 GCF_000690535.1 Cariama cristata
GGGACGGGCAGGGCAGGCGAGGTGGAGGTGTCGCCCTGTCTGTAAGGGAGAGGTTGGACCGTACGGCCCTGACAGTGAACGGCGACGGGGTTTGGAGCCTCTGGGTGAGGTTTAGGGGGATGGAAGACAGAGGAGAGGTTGTGGGGGGGGTTACTACTGATGGCCTGGCCGGGGTGTTAGCCCCCGAGGAATTCTTCTACAGGCGATGAGGAGAAATCTCTGGATCGGTAGCCCTTGTCCTTACGGGAGATTTCACCTTCACAGACATCAACTGGGAATATCTGCTGTGAGAAGCGGGTTGGGGAAGCAGCTGAAGTTTGTGGAAGATAACTTCTTGTCACAAGTACTCAGTGAGCCAAGGAGGAAAAATAGCCTCCTAGACTTGCTCTTTGTGAATGGAGAAGGACTCCACAGTCCTTCACAACACCCTTCTCTCTAAATTGCAGAATGAATTTGATGGATGCACGATTCCATGGATAAGGAATTGGTTGGATGCTCGCATCCGGAGAGTAGTCATCAGTGCCTCAGGGTCTGGATGGAGATGAGTGACGAGTGTCCCTCAGGGGCTCGTATTGGGACTAGTACTGTTTAA
>NW_009615273.1:0-13567 GCF_000690535.1 Cariama cristata
AAAAAAAATATATATATATATATATATTCTGGACTTGTCTGACTCTCTTCCCTGTCCTGCGGTACTAAAATAAACGTCTGAACATGTTGAGTGTATTAACAAGGTGCTTTGGTGCTGGTGGTCTCTACCCTTTGGGTGTTTGCCAGGGCTGTGGTTTGTGCTTCTTTGAGAGAGAGGGCACCATTTGCAAAATTGGTGTTTGGGTTTTGAGTTGTACCTGAGCTTTTGGGTGCAGCGGGCAGTTTTGGGCCCTCATCTTGCTCTGAGCAACCTTAAGGCTCGTCCCTATGAGGCTCATGCGGGATTTGGGGCCTGCCTTTGGGTTTGCAAATGTTAACTGTCTTCTAAGAATACATTTCAAATGAGGATGGATCCTGCAAACTCTTTTGTGTGTCCTTGAATTTAAGCAAGTGGGTATATGTTTGTGGATGAAAGGTTTTTTCCCTCTTTGCCATAGAAAAAAAAAAGGGCCGCGCTGTTATGGCAGTGGTGCTTAGGGTGCAGGTGGTGCCATGAAAATGAGCGTAGGAAACTTTATGTGGTTTCCCATAGTGATTTTTCTTCTTTCTTTTCTTTTGGTTACGATCTAATGGAATAGCAATGTATTGTATTATTTACCTAAGATTACCTGAGCCTGCACACTGTCACTGTCTTAAGTTTTCTTGGGGGAATGTGGATTTGTCTTCATGAGAACAGGGTTCATGTGGTGCTGTGTCTTGGGAACTTGGTGACATGCCTCCCAAACTGTTATTGAGAACACCTGGAAAATACTTAGTCCTCACTCTGCAAGGAAAGGGGAACGTAATGTAATTTAAACGTATGAAAGGAGTTGGGGTTTGGCTTTTGGGCTTTTTAATTTTTGTTTTTAAGACTGTGCAAGAGTTTGATTTCTTTTCATTTAAACGTGCACAGCCATGATGCATGTGCGTAGCATGAAGAATGCAATAAATACAGGAAATTCTATTGCTTAAGCTTTTTTGCCTTTCAAACAGGTAGTTATGATTTCCCGCCCCCCTTGAGGTTTTTTTTATATGAATACTTCTTTCAGTTTTACTCTATATATGGTAATTATTGATGTTTGTGTAACGCTTTGAAGTTGTAAGGCATGGTATAAGTGCTAAGTACCCAACAGCAGTACTTCATAGTCATTTTCCCATCATGAAAGAGTTTGATGCTAAAAAGTGCTACAGCCCTGAGCATAAAGAGGCTCTAGATGGATTAGGGGAAATGGTCAAAATTGCTTATAATGTTGTTTTCAGGTAATATTTTTTAGTTAGGAAGAACAGATCTGAGTAATGTAAAGCAAACTGAGTTATATTACCTAACTTGATTTTGGTTCTGGAATTTAATTTAACATGGACTTCACATTTGAGTCAGAATGTGTTTGCTGTTATAAATTTTGTAGTGGCAGTAAAGACCCACATCCTACAAGGATGTAATCGTGCAGAAGTCAGGAAGTCCTGTAAAGAAACACACACAACTTTGGGAACATCAGCGGTCTAGTTCGGTTGAGTGAGCTCTGCAGATGTCTGTGAAGTTGCTCACAGAAGTGTGTTTTATATTAGCGGTGGGCAATAGGATGTGAATCTTTCATGACGCTGACACTTTTTTGGTATCACAAGCACTGTTAAGCGTTTTGGGGAAAGCTGAGGCAGTGGCAGGTGAGACACCTTTCCTTCGCTACTCCTGTTCCTCTGCTCCTCTGGAGTCCCCAGAGATCACCACCCCCCAGTTTTTGCTTGCTTTGTCTGTCTCTTCCATTCCCCCCAGACCCATAGCTGCTCAGGATCGTGGTGCTCGTGTGAATTCTGACACCTTGCTGGAGAGCACGCTACTGGCGGGCAGAGAAGGGACAGACACAAACCTGCCGCCAGCCCTTCCCCTTCTGAACTGGGATAGGGAGGTCGTCAAGTGGTCCGGAGGAGGGCAAGGACAGGGTGTACTGCAGGACTGCGTTGTGTCCATACTGCAATCTTGTGATACTGAAATGTACCGGACTGAAGTACAACTAATTTTTAATCTAATTAATGTTGTTTATATTGAGAACTGTGATACTGTTACATGCACTGACCATCCTTAGTCTGTGTGCGTTTGTGCATGCGTACACACACAGAGTGTAGGGTGTAATAATGACTATACTTAAAGCCCTAAACATCAGCTCATGCAAGTAGCTGCAGGTTGGGAGAGAAGTGAAAGTGTGTATGCACACTCTGTAATTATGCATGTTTGGCTCTTACAAAAAGTGACTACTGTGAGAATACACTCATTGCATGCTCATTTTTAAATATAAATTTAAGTGTTTGTGTTAGGTGAAGAAGTGTCAGAAGTTTTCCATTAGGAACTATGATCGACAGCTCTTTTCAGTGTTTTTGAGTTGCATTGGAGCATTAATGTAGTACCTTTGAATTAACAGGTGATGAAGAAACCATTCCTGTGTTCCTGCTGTTGATTTAGCTACCTCCGTCCCAAATACATGCAGCTTTCTAAGCACTGCAGTATGAAGTTAGATGGTCTTAATTTCTGTGAAGTAGCGTAATGAAAAGAGTGACTTTACTAGAAAAAGGTTCATCCAGTGGTCCCAAGTAGAGTAGACGGAGACCGCTTTATTCATCTCCTAATTGGTTTCCTCCGAGATAAAGTATGACAATGAAATGAGGAATAAGAAATATCTTTTCATACGAAATTGTAGGGGAATATATTGGCTTTCTTTTAATTTTGCAAAATTGAATTAGCTAACTTGAGGTAAGAAGCAGTGAAGATGAGGCAGCATAGCTGTCGCTTCATGAGAGTTGGTAGGTTGAGTGAAAGTACGGAAGTCTGGTCTAGAAATCACTCTGCCAGTGTGTGTGAAAGCTGTGAACTGCTTCTTCTTGTTAGGGTTCTGTCTTGTGGTATCTAATCCAAGATGAGAAGGCCCTTTTCTTTGTTCTTGTAATAAAAACAAGGCTGAAATTGTTTATACGACATGCCCTGGAGTCTTAACGGCCACATTTGAGCTCAAGTTGAGTTTTACTTTGGTTCTGAAGGATCTATAGAACCGTAACTCAGCTTACCTTCTGAAACATTGATTTTTAATACTTTACCATGTGACATCCTTTAGACTCTCCTTTTTGTATTGATAAGGAGCCTTAAAAAAAAATTCTTCCTTGATAAGGAATAAGTGGTCATTCCAAGCCGGAGGATGTGTAAACGCAGGGGAAAATGCACGCACCAGTTGGGTGCGTATGATCTGGCTGTCTTGGATAGTCAGGGAGTGAAATTGCCAGTGTTGCAGCTTACCCCTGCTCTCTTGCTTTCTTGTGTGAGCTGATTGCTAGAAGGACTTTTGAGAATATATTCTTATCTGTAGAAATAATAAAAAGGCCTGGTGAATTGTAGCTTTTTGAAAAACCTACTGAAAGAACCTCTGAAGTGATGAGGAAGAGTTTTACAGAATTGTCTTGGCCAATGTACGCGGCATCTTTCAGAGTCCCCTCTTGGTCTTTTGAATGTAAGTGTACACGTGATGTAATTCAGTGCTACGTAGAGATACTAAGGTCCTTCTAAACAAGTATGCTTGAGTACCAAAAGCAACATACCTCGGTATGCTATCAGACTAAGTCATCCTTTTTTCAGGATGAGTAACGCAAGCAGACTGGGTGTCAGCCTGGTCGCGCTTGAGCTGGTTTGGTGCCGGCATGTGGCCCTTTGTGGTGCTGTGTACACCCCGCACAGCTCCGAGAGCTGCGCAGCACGGTCTGGCGGGAGTGGGTAGCAGGGCCCTGGGTTTGTGCTGTAGTTCTGCTTGGTGCGAACATGACTCTTCTTAAGAGTATAAGCTGGCATCTGCATCTGTAGAGTAAGATATTAATAGTCATATTTTCAAAGATGCTGAGTCCCCGCAGTTGCATGTGAAGTTGGCAGTCTCTCTGTGTGCTTAGCATTTCTGAAAAATCAAGTCTTGCGTGTGGTTTGCTGGCTTTTGCGAACTCCCGTGAGGGTGTAGTTTCTCTTTCTTTCTGGGAGCAGTATTAGTAAAAGGCTATGTTGTGTACTCTGACTTGTGTTTATTGTTGTAATTCTTAAGTCTCCATGTTGCAAAGGAGTGATCTTGTTTATTAGTAATGTCTGGCAGTAAAAAATCGGAATTGTCCAGAGAAAAAAACAGTTGTGGGTTTTTTTTACTTTTGCGGTCTGAGATTCAGTTCAGGCTCTGTTCAATGTAAGCGTGTATTACAGAGACACTCTCTACAACCATGTGCCATATGCAAACATACTGAGTGTTACTTCAGATGGCTGGAGGTGCGTTACTAGAAATGTTGACTGGTGTGGTGTGAGTAGTTGGCCTTCCCTTCCCCCTCAATGGGGCAATAATTTTGCCAACCTAGCAAGGCAGGCAAGCAGCTGTCCCTGCAGCTAATGCTAGTGCTCCTTTTAACCCGTTAGTGGGTTTGGGGAATGATTCAGTCGCCTCCCCAGCAGCGTGCAGAGCTCCCACTGAATCCCACTGACGTCAGGCCTACGGTTAATTTTTATGAATTAGGACTGTGAAAGTGACTCTGGAAACTTTCCTGTTCTGTACACAGCTACGTGCCTGCTGGTGGCGACTAGAGAGCGTACAGAAATGATCTCTGTGCAGCCTATTTGTGGAGCATTTTTCCAAGGTTATGAGTTAAGGGTCAAATATTTACTATTCATGAAAATGTAGTGCTAAATAGTGTGCCCAGTGCCAAACCCACAGAAATCGTCAAGGTTTAGAGCCCTAAATATAACCTATCCTAAAAGTTGCATCCATTTGACATTAACAGTATTAAAAGTTCAGGCTCTTCACATGGGTGACTTATCGCGGGCAAACTCTGAGCTGGGAAGTCGCCTGGTTGAGAGCGCACGCGAGCTGAATTTCAATCCCCTGATGGTTCCCTAAAAGTACCAGGCAAAGAAGAGGCAGTTTGATTTCCTGGAAGAAGTTGTCCAAGCTGGCTGAGGAGAAGAATAACAAGTTTTATAGCTCTCTTGTGGTTTTTTGGATAGGCTGATTAATGCTCGAGTGTCAGCATGACTTCTGAAAATACATTTTTGCCTTGTAAAAATAGTAATAAAAAGATTTAATTATTTTTCATTTATCATTGATATTGGTCTAACTTACGGTCCTGTTGGAACAAATGAGAATTCCTGCCATTAGTTTCAGCAGTTGGGAGAGTGTTAAGTGTGACTGAAAATTTTACCTTAAAATACCAGTTATCTTAACAGAGATAAGTCTGTCTCTTGGCCCTCCCCCCCCAGCTTCCAGGTCTGTTTAGCTCACGGAAATGATGAGAACTTTTCCTCTTCTAGGTTAAGTCTAAATTTGTGGGGAAGAAATAGTTTTGATATTGCATAGACCTATGGGGGAAATAACAAGAGATCTGGGTCAAAAAAGTAGGACGTGCAAGATTTAGAAGCTGTTGAAGTGTATTTATTTGTCCTATATTAGGTTAAAGGAAGTATTGGTGCTTTCAGTTTGGCAATGTGTCCTTCAGTCTGCGGTGTTCTGTAAAGGGAAGACAAATGTTAAACAATGAATCACAGCTAATTTTTGTACGGATGTCAACATTCTTCTGTAGTGCAGAAATTTTTGCTTGGATATTAACACAAACATGCATTCCTAAATACAGACTCTTAGCGATAAATTTTAATTAGGAAGTGCTTTGTAAAAATATGGACTTTTGCCATGATGATATTTGTGAATCTGTAACATATTTATTCTGGGGTTATATTTGTTCAGATTTTAATACTTTTTAATGTACTTTTAAAGCAAAGTTAGCGCAGATGTGGATGGAGGAAAATGAGGAACAGTGTTGTCAAACCATCTATTAGTGTTGACATCAAATAAATTGTGCTAGAAACCTATCTTGGATAGCAGTGGACTAACTGTTTCCCATAGCTAATGCAACAAATCTGGGGTTTAGAGAAGCGGCGTCCGTACTCGCTGTATAACATGAGTGTTTTGCTGATGCAGATGTGGTACCTGATTTTTCACTTCATTTCAAATGCACAACTAAACTTCACAATCTGGTGTGTCTTGTTTAGTCTGTAAATTTCTAGCACTGTGTAAGATGAAAAAAGTCAGGAATACGAAACCTCAATATGTCGAATTGCAATACAACTTAAACAAAAATACAGTGAAACTGCCTACTAGGCGGTTTTGGTGAGCTTAATCTGATAGCAAGAACGGATATCTAAATGTAGCTGATTAATAGAAACCAACTTTTTTTTTTTAACAGCTTTCACAGTTATAGTAAATATTTGTCACAATTGTTTGAGTTGTAAGAAAAATGCTTTGTGTTTCTGTGAGTGTCTTCCAGGGCAGGTTCTGAATGGCCTTTGATTACATTAGAAATATCAATGTGTTTATCTTACTGTTGGCAAAGTCCATGTTAGTTGGTTCCTTTACTTTCTATGCATGCAAGGTTATTTTGATACGGATTATTTATTTCTAGTTCATCAAGATTCTTTCTTACAGCATATAGTACACACTAAATACATTAGAAATTAAATTCTAAGAGTTTGTTCCATTAAAAACAAACAAAAAGCCTCCTTGACTATTCAGTCATTCCATTGAAGTGCCTGGGCACCACAGCCCTCCCAGATGCATTACGTTCTGGTAAAATAGGTTGGCATTGCTTATGTCTTAAAAGTCAAACCTCTGCTCTTTGTGTTGTTCCGTGGGCTGTAAACACCAAACTGAATATTCCCGTCAGTCTCCTCTCACTGTCCCGGTGCCTGGGACACAGCTGGGGTCCCACATTAGATACTGGTTGCTTGTATGTACTGGGGCACAAAACTGAACTTTTAAAGATCCTGTGTATATTGACAGAAGTGCTGAGAAGAATTAAAAAAATTATATGAAGGATAAAGGGATGGAAACTTTCAGAGGTAGACAGGGAAGGCACTTTTGATGTGTTTTGACTTGCTCTTTGACGCTATGGATGACTTCATACAAGAGACTCGGAGGGTATGTGAAATGCAGTGTCAGACTCTGGCTAAGAGTACATCCATTATGTAGGCTGAGATTTTCTGTTGTGCCAGCAGCAAGGCTTGTGTATGTCGGACATTGCTGAAGAGCTCCAGAAGGCTACATTGATATGTTAGAATATGTAAAATCTTATTTGGGTGCTTAATGTGCCTCCCACTTTCCCAGCTGTGGTTTGTAACTACCCGCTTGTAGAACAGAGTTTTTTCAAGGTGAAAAGAAAGAAATGCAGTTTTTAAAAACACATGTTCAGAGGTCAAATTAGGCAGATTTCGTTTATTGCTGTAAATGGTGAAAGCTTGGAACTGTAATGTACTTCCATGTGCCTATTGCTGCCTCCTTTTATTTGTTAGTCTGGTGCTGTTGGGCCTACTGCTGTTTTGTGCGATTAAAAAAACCCCCCAAGCCTCCCCCTGCGTAATTAAAAGACGAGTGGTGCAAGATGGTACTGTTTTTTCTTTCTAAAATTAACCCCTTCTAATGGTCAGTATGGTTGTGCCCTCTCCTCTGCTTAGCTCTGCTTCCTTGTCCATGCTGTAACACGAATGTGGCAAATTAACGTAATATAGCAGGGTGTTTCATCTCAGTCCTGGCAGTTTGCATCATTTTATTATTATCATCATCCCTTCCTAAGGGTTTATTTGATTTTCTAATCTCCCCCGCCCCCATTCCCCCCCCCTGGTTTTCTCTCTTCTTTTTGTCATTTTGAACTTTCTTTTGCATTCTCCCTATCTGTTCTTTTGTCAGTTCTTTAAACCAAATTGGTGCCTTTTTGTTTCTGTTCTCCGGGAGTTCTCTGCTTCCTTCTCATTTCTCCTAACTTAAGTTTACATATAGGACTAGATCCTAGGTGGCCCTCTTGAACCGGAGGGGTTAGATGGGTCTGGATGGTGCAGCCCCGGTCCATGGCAGAGTGAAACCTGGGGGAGTGCTGAGGAATTCTCCTTTTGCAGGCTGTGCTGCTGGCAGCGAGCGGGGAACGGAGCAGAGGGGAGCGAGGGGCCTGCCTGCGGGCCAGGGGTAGCTGGGACAGGCACGCAGGGTGGGAAAGAGAGAGGACAAATTTTGGCAATGCCTTTATTTGATAAAAATAGTCTTGGCTTTAGGCGTAAAACATCGATCCAACTCTTGATGAAGTCAGAGGGAGGGTTTGAGGGAGTTGGTGCGAGTGTTTAGTATGAATGCAAAAAGCTGAGGAAGTTTGAGTGAAAACCTCAGCGCACTGTGAGGTTAGCTTTGGGCTTTTTAAAATAAGGGATTTTATGCAATAAATTTTTATTGACATTGTGACTTAAAATTAGCAAAACCAAAGTCAGTCATCGTGGAGTCAGTGGCAGCCTTATCTTACTGTTTTTATTGTGGGTAGTGTTGACAAGTCACATGCCCCATTGTTCTGGGTGAACAAACACCGCTTTGAGACTGCGAGCTGGTACGTGCGCACAGGCGCCTTTGTCCTGTGCTGCACAGATGAGCGTGCGGAGTTGTGACTTCGGAGTTCAAAGATCATCTTTGAAGAGTTCACATCTAGAAATCACGTAATATATGAAATACTCTGTTGCTTGATATTTAAGCACCTTTTTTATTTGGTGTCTTGTTGTCCAGAACCTAAGAAAATAAACGGAAGAGATTAATGCATTGTAAACTCTCTTGTACCTTATTGCCCTGAAACCTATGGATAGCAGGCTTGTATTCTGGCTCTGAAATAGATGTGCTTGGGACACAGAGAGTGCAAGATGTGCTTTTGAGAAAGTCAATAGAAGATTTTTGCTTGCGGGTCTTTCAAATAGAAGTCCTTTACCTCAAAACTATTGACGCTTGAGATGGTAATAGTGAACTTCATCTCTACTGAAGTCACAGTTTTGTGGATCACCTCTAAATTATTCTTGCTGTTTATAAATCCTTGTAATCAGGATATGTGTAGTGTAACTAAGATGGATGCAATAGAGACCGGCTGGAGGAACGAACTTGGCACATGGGGGCTGTGGATGTAGTCATCCAGCCGTATCTAGGGGAGAATCCCATTGAAATTGCTGTGAGTTGTGCCTAGGGAAGAACAGAAAGATTAGTCTTCCCTGTCTATAGTGATTTTTATTATGTTGTTGGTTTTAGTACATCTTAATAATGCCAATGTAGCTCATTGTCTGGTTCACTATTTCTAACTCATAGAATAAGAATTTTCTGTCTTTGTCAGCTCATAGTCTTGCTTTTTCGTCTTTGGAAACTGATGCTTGCAGTGTATTTTATACCAATACAAAAGCATTCACCAAAATGGTCTTGAATTGTCAGAGCTCCGTAGTGCGTATTACCAGCATGCCTTCAGATGTAATGGCACTAAAGGTGGTAGAAATTTTCAAGCTGGTAGAAATTGTCATAGCTCTCTTGACTGCATGTCGACAGTGTCAGCTGTGTGGCTGCCTGCCCTCTGATATTAGAAGACTTCCCCAGTTTTGGTGGTTTAAGGCAATCTGTAAAATACTGCTTTAATTTCAATACAGAATGAATGGCAAGCTTTTGACGTCCCAATGTGGGTACTATACAGGAATGGAATGTATCCTGTGGGTTACTGTTCAAGGTTTTCACACTTTTTTTTTTTGAGCATGGCTGCAGTTTGTCTACACAGTCCCTTCATAGGGACTGCTTGAATAGAGGGAATTACAGAATTACTTTCTGGTTATAAATTCTGTCTCTAAATTTTCATAGGCTTGTCTAGATCTGCGGTGAATCCCCAGAGACACACCTCCGCTCCCCACACCCACAATTTTGCTTTTCCGGGTTGACCTCATATATGTATATGTAACAGATAACTGTGTTTACTTTATTTTTAGTTTACATCACTGAAGATTTTCTGTCCGCATAACGATTAGGACAGAAAGCTGGTGTCAGGATTATCTGCTATTTCTGCCACTGTGTGACCTCAGCAAATGGATTAACAAATTTACCCATGCACCAGTGATTTAATACTTAACAGGAGTTTTTTCAGACCAGTTCAGTGCCCTGAGATCTTCTGGTGAAAGGCTGTGTAGCAGTGTAAAGTGACTTTTGCTTTATTATTCAGCCTCTGCTTACTTGGAGCTTTTGGTTTAGGCAAGTGCTCCTTTTGTATTCATAGGTTTTGTGCTTGTCTTCTAGTTTTCTTTTATGTTGGACAAAACATGGTCCTTCACACTGGAATTGTCTTCTGATAGTGCCCATACATGGTGAGGAATCATGTTGAAATCGGGCTACTTGGTTCATAAAGTTAGGCATGTTTGTGTCTGTAGTAACGTGGAAATGCAACCTTGTATGAAGTTTTAAGATGCCTGCGTTTTTTCCAGACCCTGGCAGCTCTTTGAGGGTGGGGAAAGGCTGAACTTTTTTGGTGGAGCCACTTCTTCAGGGATGGGTTTCAGAGCGCAGCTACACAAGCAGCTGCTTGTCCTGGTGGTGGAGATGGGAGTTGGGGTGGTGGGACCTCTAAGCTGCCCCTGCTCTTGGTGGAATGCAGACACACGACAAGCTACAGGTGAGCTCTGTGAACCTCCTTGTCTGGAAAGAAAGTTTCCATCCTGTGCCACGGTTTATTGACTCCTCTGCCATGCCGATACAGTGATTTATTGGTCCTACAGACATCATCTCTGGAAGGACTGCTTTAAAACCTACTGCTATTTTGGGGGGGTATTAAAATCCAAGTGGTTTTGCTGAACCAGTTTACAGCATGACTCCACAAATGCCTACGTTGTTACCATGAAGGAGGAGGTAAATTATAGCTTATCCATAGGAATGAACCTATCTATGATGGGTAAGGGTGGGCCATGAACTTCTTATATCAACTTTGCTGTCAGGCAAAATCTTTGCAGACTGCAGGGGACCAGCTAATAGCTAAGCCAGTCTGACACCAACCTTTCTATATGCAGTGATCGCATTACTCATACTGTCTTGACTGCTTGGATTTGTCCATATACAAAGCAGACATAAGTGGTGACATGATATTTGTCATGTGCTTACAATTTCGTTTGGGCAAGTCTTCCTTAATAACTTCCTAAACGATTCTTGTTTATAATGTGTAGGTAAGCAAACTTACAAGCTTGTATGAAAGTCTTTTTTTTATGTCCTTTACTAAGAACCGGTGATATTTTCCTTGTCAGAGCTGCATGCCCCGGGCAGACAGAGCACTGCAAGTCTTGTGAAGAGAAATGCTTATGCAAGATGTGCAGTCCTAACGTAGGACGTTGCTTTCTGGTGAAAGTTTTCCCCAGCAGTATAGGTGTCTCCTAAAATGCATCACAGTCCTGGTGAGCATAGTTATGCTTGTGATACTGATGAACACACGCTTTCTGTTACGTTGTCTTGTTTTCATATGTTTTTTGGATATTTTTTGTCTACTGGAAAATGAAATTTTAGGGAGTGTTTTAATTTTGAGAAATCTCTTCAGTTTGGGAATAGTACTTAAAGTTGTATACATTTGGATTTTGCTATTCTGAATTGTGCTTTTATATTGTGACTTTTCTTATTTTCACCATCCTCTATGCTGAGTATCCTCTGGTTAATTTAAAAAGAAAATCCTGCTAACACTTTAATAAATCCCTTAAACTTTACAAGAATGCATTTACACTTGCTAGGTAGCATGGCTTGAAGTTAAAAGTGTGAATTTACAGTGCATTCACATTTTTTTGGAATGACTCCAGAAAGAAAATGTCTCATTCCTGTTCGGCGCAATACGTATCTATGTATCAGCGGATATAGCTGTTGGTGTAGTCAAGTCCTAATTGTTCAAAAAAACCCCACCACTTTTAAGTGTGATCCTGGGGCTTCACTCAGCTCTTCTAAAAATACCCTTTCTTAGTTGAACCATTTTCTTGTATTCTGAGGCAGTCTACATGTTCTTCGTGAGAAATATATTATCGCTCCATTGAAGTCAATTCAGGTTCTCTGGAAATGATCCAACCTTCAAGAAAGAAAAATATTAGTGTGCGTGTTGCAGGAAAGGGTTTCCCTTTATTTCTGAATTTGCTTGTCATGTTTAGCAAGTAAGCCATTTTCAGATGCATTAAGGCTCTGCGAAACTAATTTTCGGGGCTGACAGTTTTCCAGTATTGGGTCAAGCAAAAAGATTTAAACTTAATGTTTCCAATTTTTTTTATTTTAAATAGCTAGGGCTATGTACATTTGTTCAGTTATAATCTGAGTGCCATGCATGTTTCAGGAGAACACAAAAATGAACCATTTAAAATGATGATGATGATGGGGTAGCATTTTTTTAGCCAGTCATTTTTTTCAGTGTCTGAAATGCTTTGTTGGCCATTTAACTGTTGACTTTTACGAAGTAACCTTTGCTTGGAAGTCTTAAGTATTTGCAGCGTGGTGTTTGGTTTACGAAGTTTTGTGCTGTTCGAATGATGTTTTTTATTTTAGCTATGAGTTTTGGCAAAACACTTTCTAGCATATGTAGTCAGTCATAAACAAGCTAGATGTTTTAGTCCTGTGGCTATGTCAAAGTGTATAAGGTGAAAATAAAAAACTGTCTGAATGTCTGTCTGTGTACGTGCATCTTGGACCTGTGCTCCACTGAGACCTTCAAGACGCTCACGTAAAAATTCTGTGCCTTCTATCATTAAAGCAGTGACTATCTGAAGTTATTATGACTTTAAGTTTTTCATTGAGGAGGGGATTTGCAGGTTTCTAGGCTTGATTTATGGTTGAAGACCAGTGTTGCACATACAGACCTGGCTGAGTTGGCTGCCTGCTCTCCAACGCAAGTGGAGCTTCAGTGATTTTTGCACTATTTAATGTGTTTCACTCGGGAGGGCAGGGATTTGGCAGAAGGCTGCCCTTCTGCAGTTGTATGCTCTTCAAAGTTACGCAAGCTGGATCATTTAGCAATCAGTTTCTGAAGTCTGGAGACAGGCTACAGAAGGGTGGAGGCAAGGTGAAGTGAAGAAGAGCCCCAAGATCAAGGACTCTTCTTTCAAGGCTGCTGAAAGGCTGAGACACCCAGGGAAGCAGGTGCTGGGTCAGGTTGTTGCTGCTGCTTGAGCTGCCCCAAAGGAGGTTTCACAGGGAGGACAGCCTGGATGGCCTCCGGTCGGGTCAGCGGGAGAAGAGCCTGGAGCCTTCCCCCAAGCAGAGGGGTTAACTAGTCTGTGCTTGAGCGCAGCGCTTCTCCGGGAAACTGCCACGTTCCTGCATCGAGTTGAGACCTGCCCTTCATTTTCTCCTCTCCTCTAATTTAACTACCAAACCCGTGGTGGTTTTCTTGCACCTGTCCGGAGCGCTTCTTTCAGTGTTGGTTCTGAACCAAACACTGTCTTTGCTCCCCATCATTGCAATCATACAGTTGCAGTTTAGAAGTTATTATTTTTTTTAATATTGACACATATTTCAGATTATTTTCCTAAATACGTTGTTTAGACTTTTAACATCTTAATGACTGAAAACCTCAGCTGGTTTTGTTTGGAACTAATTCTTCCTCAGGCAGAAGTCAGACCTGAAATGTATTCCTCTAAAGTTTGTGAAGGAAAAGCTCTCTGGTAGCGTTTCTGAGTGGTTGAGATTAGCTCTGAATTTCCAGATAATGTAATTTTCTTTTTTAAAAAAAGC
>NW_009615274.1:0-536 GCF_000690535.1 Cariama cristata
ATACCAACCCCTGAGGAACACCACTCATTACCGCTCTCCACTTGGACATCAAGCCATTGACCGCAGCTCTTTGAGTGTGACCATCCAGCCAATTCCTTATCCACCAAGTGGTCCATGCATCGAATCCATGTCTCTCCAATTTAGAGACAAGGATGTCGTGCAGGACAGTGTCAAATGTTTTGCACAAGTCCAGGTAGGTGATGCCAGTTGCTCTTCCCTTATCCACCAACGCCATAACACTGTCATAGAAGGCCACCAGATTTGTAAGGCACAATTAACCCCAGTGAAGCCATGTTGGCTGTCACCAATCACCTCCTTATTTTCCATGTGCCTTAGCATAGTTCCCAGAAGGATCTGCTCCCTGATCTTGCTGAGCACAGAAGTGAGACTGTCTGGCTTGTAGTTCCCGGGTCTTCCTTTTTTCTCCCTTTTTAAAAATGAGGGTTATGTTTCCCCTTTTCCAGTCAGCAGGGACTTCCCTGGACTGCCACGACTTATCAAATATGATGGATAGTGGCTTAGCCACTTCATCTGCC
>NW_009615274.1:629-976 GCF_000690535.1 Cariama cristata
GTGCGTTTGCCTGCTGTGGCTTGGGCGGTGTTGCGTGAGCACTTGCCCGTGAACACTGAAGCAAAACAGTCGTTGAGTACCTCAGCCTTCTTCAGGTCCTGGATAGCAGGTCTCTCACTTTCTTCTAGAGAGGGCCCACATCTTCCCTAGTCTTCATTTTATCACTGAAGTACCTACAGAAGCTTTCCTTGTTGCCCTTGATGTCCTTGGCCAGATTTAATTCTGTCAGGGCTTTAGCTTTCCTAACCTGATCCCTGGCTGCTCGGACAGTTTCTCTGTATTCCTCCCAGGCTACCTGTCCTTGCTTCCACCCTCTATAGGCTTCCTTTTTGTGTTTGAGTTTTGTC
>NW_009615274.1:1151-11652 GCF_000690535.1 Cariama cristata
AAGTCTGCTCTCCTGAAGTCCAGGGCAGTGAGTTTGCTGTGTGCCCTCCTCACTGCACTAAGGATCTTGAACTCCACCATTTCATGGTAGCTACAGCCAAGGCTACCCTTGAGCTTCCCATTCCCTACCAGCCCCTCCTTGTTGGTGAGAACAAGGTCCAGCATAGCACCTCTCCTTGTTGCCTCCTCTGTCACTTAGAGAAGGAATTTATCATCAACACGTTCCAGGAACCTCCTGGATTGCTTGTGCCCTGTTGTGTTGTCCCTCCAACAGATATCTTGAGTGGTTGAAGTCGCCCATGAGCACCAGGGCTTGTGAACCTGAGGCTGCTCCTGTCTGTCTATAGAGGGCCTCGTCTACTCGGTCTTCCTGGTCAGGTGACCTGTAGCAGACCCCCACTATAATGTCACCTCTCCCTGCCCTCCCTCTAACCCTGACCCATAAGCTCTCGGTCAGCTCCGCACCCATCCTCCGGCAGAGCTCCACACGCTCCAGCTGGTCATTGGCATAGAGGATGACACCCCCTCCTCATCTCTCCTGCCTGTCCTTCCGAAAGAGCCTGTATCCTTTATTCCAACACTCCAGCCGTATAAGATCATAGCCCTGCAGACATGCGCACGTCTTTTAACTCCTCTTGTTTATTCCCGTGCTATGAGCGTTTGCATAGAAGCATTTAAGTTGGGCCCCGCATTAAGCTGACTCCCTGGCTGGCATGGCTGTGATTCCTTTGTGCTGCTCTTCAGGAGCTCTCCTGCCAACCTGTGATCCCTCTCCAGTCTGTGGGCATCTGTTGCTGGCACCGGCCTCAAACTGGTAGGAGTGGGATGGATTGATGTTTCCCCACCACCCCTGGCAGTTTTAGTTTAAAGCCCTCTTCACCAGCTTGGCAAGCCTATGACCAAAGTTTAGTAAGTTCCTTTTGGCTAAGCTTGAAACTCTCTTCCAAGCTTTCAGAAACCATGTATTTCTTTATAAGGAGTTTGCGCTACGTGATTCATTCATAAGGATGGATGACTACTGGTACATTCAGTCTTCTTTCTGCTAAGTCTCTCCTCTCATTAAATAATATTAGGTCCATAATATTAGGCCAAAAAATAATGAATAAAAATTGTGGTAGCAAGGATGCAGCTGAGGTCCTGGGTAGTCCCTGGTGGTCTCAGAATTCAATTGCTAGTTCTTCTTGACATGACTGTTTGGGATTCTTTGGTGGGAGGATGAGGGGAGTTGTTTTTTGGTTTTAACCATTTCAGTTCAGATGTGCCATGTTTGACATCTTGAGCTTGGCAAATCTGATAGCATCTGAAAGCGAAGAGTAGTCCTTCTAAAAATCAGGCAGTGTACAGAATGCTAAAGTGTTACCAGCCATTCACAGCCCACGAAGAGCTCACTTGCAGTCAATTTAAGAGGAAAAATATTCCCAAATCATGGCTTTGTTTCCTTGTGGATTTGCTTCAATTTTTGTCTCCTTACACAGTCAGCAATCGTAACTTGTATGGTGGCTTTTGAAATGTAGAGTTCCTGTTACTAATCTTGTAATTAGGTGCCCTTTTCTTCATGGGCTGTCACTCAGATTGACAGGACAGATAGCTCCCAGCGTTGGCAGTTGCTAGAAAGTAGGGGATGTTTTGCAGAAATGGCTTGTGATTCATTTGTTTAGCATTCCTCGCTCTTTGTTTTGTGAGGACAGCTTGTATGGGACTGAGTCACATGGCAGCTCTCTACATACTGAGTTCCCACTGCCTGCAGCCTCTGCAGAAAGCCAAGAGACAAAAATGGAGAGGGATTTATCTACATCTTCATTTACTCCGTCCATTTAATTGTCTAACAAGAGCAGCAGCTAAAAGGAAGGAGTTTATGTCATCTTTATCAATTAACTTAAAATGTTGTAAATTCATCTATAGTACTGAGCACTGGAACATAACTAATTATAGAATGGTCAGGGTTTGATTATTTTCTTTTTGAGTGGTAAATTGCTTTTTTTAAGTCAGTGTGCTGTTTGTGAGTTCAGTAACAACTTAATATACAACTGCCATACCACTTGTTGACTTAGTTACCTTTTAATATGCTTATATTAGAGATAAAACGTTTTCTGTGGCGCCTATAAAATATAATGTAATGGCAGCTTTAAAAAAACACCTACATTTTCCTCACAAGCCACAGGTACACCTGATTTATATAAAGCTGTGATGGTGAGTCTGTGCCATCTCCAGCTGTGCAAGAGCTGTTGGAGTGCAATTCTACAAGGAAAGGCAAATGGCAAACAAACCCCTTTGCTACTGCTGTGCAAAGTCTGCAGAATTTTAGGACAGAAGTAAAAATGCCTGCACGCAGCTGAAATTAGAAAATGGATTTCAATGTTGGCATTTTATTATAGTATTCCAGTTTATGTACGTTTAAAGAAGTAGCACAGTTAGAAATGTGACAGCATTTGGTTTTGTTAAAGTTTTGTTAGTTTTGTTTTTAGTTTAGCTAAGTTCCTGGGATAACAATCCTGGGAACTGTGAGGATGTTATGTACATTATTTACTAGCCCTAGGTGAATTTTAGTATTCCCATACATCAGGTAATATTTCTATCGTTATTCTACCTACTTTAAGTTAGACACAGATATGGCTATGGCAATGTATTCCCATCTTGGTGTTTCCTGTAGAGACGCGCCCAGAGGTGCCCACCATTTGAGAACACGTATTGCAGGCTGCTGGAGCCATGGCCACCTGAAGCACTAAAGCGGGGAGAAATCCAACCCTCTCACCTAGCCATCTTCTTTAAATATCGCCTTATTGAGAGACTTTAAGTACATGTTCCATGCAGCCATTCCATGCCATGAAGCATTTGCTGATTTCTCTGTTCTTCAGGGCTGTTTCTTCTTATTTCAAGGAACTCTATAATATCCAGAAAATTTTGCTACCGAGTGAGGTTCTCAAACAACTAAGGACTGTGGTATTCTCACTACTCTTTCTGGAAGCTTTGCAGAGCTCTATTCTCCTTTCTGTTCTTCCCCTACATCATATTTCTGGCTAATCCCATCTGCAAAAGCAAATTGGTTGGTAACTCTCAGGCAGGTTGGGAGGAGAACATTAAATCTTCTCCATCCAGAGTAAGCTCTTGACTTACCTCTAATATTTCCATTTAGATGATGAGCCACAAGTTGAAGTTTAAGACTAAATTAGTGGCTATTCCTTTATCTGTCTTCAGTAGGAGGGTATTCACCCTTCTCATTAATTACATTTTTAAGCAGGTAATGCGGGTTTGCTGTTATGATGGCTTTTACTCATTTCACCTGTTGTTGCTTATCTGCAAAGCAGATTTCGGTATCTTCCTTTCAAGTGTCCTAAAAAAATGTTTTTGTTGTGATAACCGTTGTCAAGGCATTTTGCTTACACTGCTCAGCAGTTGGTGGTTTTGCTTGTCCTGCTCGTCAGTGCTGCCTTGCTATTGTACGTTCTCTGTAGGCGTACCAGACTGTAACTTCTTTCCACAGAAGTTATAAAGCAGTTTACTCCATGTTATCTGTGGCTTTCATAATACAAATAATTTCTTTGGGCATTTGCCTTTACTTTCTTTCCACCAATTTTGTTATCCACAAATGTGTTTATACTTGAAGTCACGGAAGCAGAATACTCAGGAGGGAGTAGGGAGAAGGAGGAAAAAGAACCCAACCCATACACACACACAAAAAAAAAAAAAAATCCACCACACTAGACAGTACTGTCTCATTGAGTAACTCAAAAGACCTCTGGGAGCATTAGAGGCACAACCTCAACACTGTCAGAAAACCAACCAGTACTCCTCTGCTGCTCTATTAGGAGATTAGCATGCCTATAAATGTCTCCGTTCAGTTCTGCTGGATTAAGGTGAAGGTTATTTATTTGAGTAACTTACTGGAATGAAAGTCTAGCCACCATGAACTGCTAATATGCAAACATAAGTAACATAAACCTCTGTGTGCTTTTGTTCTGTTAAAACGTATCATGTAGGTAGCTAGCTTTCTTCATTTTTTTGCCTAGCTCATTCTTTATATTTTTTTTTTTGAAATTGTAATTAAAAATAAGAAAATGGCTAAGATTGCCTGTTCCTTTTACTAGGCAAAGTCCTTAATTCTACCAGCTAGCTTCTGCAGGCTGTTCTTCAGTATGTGCGCTCCAACCCCTGCTTTTATTGCTAAGCCAGTAGTGTGGCTATACAGCAGATAAAATTAAAAGATGACTGCAGCGTTATGCTCCTGGGGTTCAGAAAAGAAATTTGAATGCTAAGGGAGGGGATAAAAGTCTGGTGTGCCAGCTATGCAACCAGAATTCTGAAAAGAATTCTAGTGTCTTTTTATGTGGGTCTTGCAGCATTTAAGAGATCAGGAGGTCACTAAAGAAGGATATTTAACAATAAATCACATTTGAAATTTGTTTAAAATAACATCATTGTCTGTCTTTCACAGAAAATGAGGCTGTCCTGACCAGTAGTCATGAAGAGAAGAGGGTGAAGTGAACTTGTCTGAAGAAGTAGGAAGCTTGGAAATTTTCAGCGGGATTTATTGCCAGTAGCTGCAGAACGTTTTGCAAAGCCAACATTTGACATAAGAATTGATGAAATGTCTCAAACTTAAGCGGTAACTAATTTTTCTGACATCTTTTTATTTCCCTAATACAACATCATAAGATAATTTGTATGGATTACAGGGGATATTGGTTTACTACTACTAGAGTTTAAATAGAGTAATCTTACAAGAACCAAACATTAGACAAATCTGTAATTTTGTGAGTTTCATTTAATAGCAAGAAGTTGGAATTTTAGTATCTGATGGTTTACTTGGTAGTTGAAATTTCTTCCTGAGGGTTCATTCCATCTCTTCATCGTTGAAAAACAAAATTAGATTTTGCTATTACTCTGTTAGTAACTGTCTTCCTACCAAAAGCCTAACAAAACTGTGATTTGGAACAAGTTGTAGAAGCATCTCTGTACCTATTTTTAGTTATATGATAAGTAATTTTTGTGATTTCTGAAATGTACAAAAGGCACGCTTACATAGTACGCTATAAAGGTTGCTTATTTCTGCTAATGATCAACATTTCCTCAAAAATCTCTTTTCTTTTTCCATTTTCTTCTTTTCTTTGCTGTTCTTACCTGCTTATCCTGTTCTCTGCCTTTCATCCATTCATAATTGGGTATGAAACATCTAAAATACTTGTATCTTATACCTGAGACCCATACTATGTCTTCACCAGTCAATATACTAGTCAGGAATACAAAAATGCACTACTTCTTAAAGCCGGAGTAGAAATACCCTACCTTCTCCTGGCTATCCAAGTGTGGGCTTTGTCCCTTTGCAAAAGTGGACGAAGTGTAACCAATCACTAAAACCAGAAGATTTAAGAAGGAGCCGGGGTGGAAATTACCACACCTTTAGTAGACCAAGGTGATGTTTCCATGTCTTTTTAGAGAAGAGAGTACAAGAAGGTTTTCGTGCTCTTCTCAGAGCCTCACTGAACCTGTGTACAATAGAATTTTCCTTAGCTTGATTACAGTAATGGAAAACAGTGATGTAATTGCATATATCAGAAGTTACCTATCTCCTCATTTCTTCCATTTGGCATGAATTAACAAAAAGGGAATCTGTATGTGTTGTGGTTTTGTTTGCTACAATTTCAAAAATGTTAAGAATTCAGACTTTCAGACATTTATAATGGTTCCTTTTTATACTACCCTCTGTTCTTGAGAGGGAGAGAGAACAGGTCTGGCATTATTTTTATGTGACTTTTGGTAGAAAAATTAGTGCTGCATTTCTGAACCTTACAAGTACAGCTGTTCTCCTTTGCCAGTCCAGGTAAGGTATTTATTCCACCCCTGTATCACAGGCTGTCTTAAAACTTTAATGGGAGAACTTTTAATGCCCTAGAATAATTCCGTCCTAATTTCTGTGAGAGTTAAAGGCAGGATTTTACAAAATGTTCAGCATTAATGGAACAGTTCCTATCCGAAATCCACATTAAGGCTCCTTATGTCTCATGTGAGACAACAGGCCAGCACTTAGGAGCCTCCCAACTGAAAACTTACGGCTTGGCCAATGCATCAGTTGGTCAACAGGCTGGTGGGGTTTTTTGCTAATTGATTTCCCATCTTCACGAGTTGTCTGGTTTGTTGCCAGAGTTGCTTGTATATTGTAGTCATTTCTCTTACTGTATAGGCAAGAAGGGAGGGCTTCTAGATTCCATTCATCTGCAGTGGTGACAACTGAAGCTTAGAAAGGACTTATAAGAAAAATGTTTTTCTTTCAAGTTTTCAAATTTACTGTGCTCTTTTTAATGTTTTTTCTCTGTTCTTCTCTTTACCTCTGTGGTCTTTCCTCTTTGAATGTGTGCACATATACTTACAGAGCTCTGATTCATTGATGCGTCTAATGAGAACAAGAAAAAAAGACAGTTCCAGTTCTCATGCCTTTATTTTGCAAAAGCTGTGGAGCTGGGGCACTTCAGTGTGCGTTCAGATTTCTGTAAGGCATTTTAGAGCCAGAAATATTAGCAGCACAAGTTAAAAAGCAAAACTAATCACAAACTCTTACTTATTCTTACTAAGGAAAATGTACCACCTTGGCATGTCTTTATTCAGCAGGTTAGGAGAAGATACAAATAATTTATAACCGTCATCATTTTAGAGGAAGAATTCTTAGAAAACTGGAAGGTGATGTTTTGTTTGTTACCTTGTACATTGCTGCCCGGCAGAGCAACTTTTTGTAATCATCCAGCCTTTGTCAAAACAGCATTAATGGTAAATCTACCAGGGATAATGGCTTCAGCTGAGGAAATAGGTTCCCATAATTGTTGCTGTATTCAAATTACTATTATTTAGCTGATAAAAGTGACAATCAGTGGCCCTGGAACAGGAATAACAATGTTATGTGATAGATTTCTCTGCTGGCATAGGAAGATCTTAATAGGCTGAACATCAAGAGTTTTGTGTAGTTCAGGGAAGTGCTGGGTGAGCCGAGCGGGAGGAGGCCTGGGCAGAGCCAGGGGTTGCTGTTTTAGGCAGATCTCCTTCCTGCTGGAGATGCTCCGGAGTGACCTAGGTGGGAACTGATTGCGGATGCCATGTGAACAGATTCTTTCTGTCTCTGAGAACAGCTGGAGGACATTGCATGGGAGGTGCTCTTGGCTCAAGGATTTTAAATGGGAGGGTTTTCTCTCAGCTTGAGAACACGTTTTTTCCGCTTGACTCACTGAGTGAAATCTAAATGAGTGATAAAAGTTCTAAAAGTAATGTTGAATTGGTTACAATAATAAAAAGTGCATTTATCGTCAGGAAGGAAGAGCAAAATAAGGGGAAAGATTCAATGAAGAGGAAGTCACCACCTTCTCGGTAACAATGGCAGGTTGTAGGCAGCTGAACACACCTCTGTTCAACAGCCTGCCTAGTTCTCCAGCCACACAGTAATTTACCATTAGAGAGGATTTTTCTGAAACTGTTATCAGCCTCCTCTCCCACATGCAGTACCCACACACATTTCTGTAGGGTTGCTTTTCATTGAAAAGACATTACACTATGAACGTGTTTGCATTGGTTAACTTGTCATATAGAATGCAAACCTATGTGTGCATGAAAGGAAACTGCCCACTAATTCCTGCAGAACCCATTTTTTTCCAGGAACAACACCAGTCTTTGTTTCTTCTCTTTGGCTTGGCACGTAGAGCAAGGAAGGAACATAGAAGACTGGCACTGAAGCAGAGTCTGATGTGATTGATGTATACTGTAGATAAAGCTAGGTACCTATGGAAGACAAGGAGGGGCTATTGGCTTAAGTGTATTTTTAAGATAATAACCATTAAAATATTCTTTTAATGATTTTACATTTCTATACGGCATTTCCTTTGTGCATTCCTGAACAGTTTGCCAAACTTAAACTGCTGTATCAATTAATTTGTACTTACAGTTTAAAAAAGCACTGGGCGCAGAGGCACTGTGCTCTGTGTGCTGCTTCTCCAGAACAGGCCAGCTGCCTTCCCCATCAGTGTTGCAGGAATTGCAGAATTGTATCGCTAAACAAGGGAGGAGACAGGATAACATTTTAACTTCAATTATATATGAACAAAAGAAAGATTCAAACCCCAAGATTTTTAGCTCTGTCTTAAGAGGAGCTAAAGATATTAAATTCAGGATGTGTTTGGGTTGAGGGGGGTTAAGAAAAAAAGACTGTTCTTTCCCTGAGACCTGGCTTGCTAGTTTTTCACATCCAACCAGGCTTTTTCAGCTGAGGTTTAAATGACTGAAGATGGTGACTCAAAATGGAAACATTGACAGACTAAGCAACAATAACATAAAAATATTTATTAAATGTCCCTATATGCAATTCTTTCCAAAGGGCAATTCTGATTTTTTACTAGGTTGCATTAGTCTCCATTTTCACTTATGCTTATCTATGAAATCTGTTCCATCACAGGTATGTTAAAAATACTGTCCTTGTCAGTTCATCTGATAAAAGGAGACTGATGCTTCTGTTTGTTAAATTCATGCTGGTGTGATGGCTGTCCTTGGAAACTTCAAATAAGCAGGACAGGCAAAATGGAAAAATCATCTCATAAATTTGTAAAGCTCCAAACCAGGACTGGTCTTCATTTTGAACAGCCTTCTGTATTTTACATCAAAACAACTCTGCTGCTGGGTATTGGATCTTCTAGCTATTTGTGATGGTAGATTGCTTCTTGTGGGAGCAGTGAATTTTCAGTGACAGGGAGATAAGAGTCCTTGCTTATGTAAGGTCTCCGATTTTCATTTGTTCAATATTCGTAACAAATTTACCCTCCCTTGATTTCTGTCATGTGAAACTAGCGAATTTTACTTTGTCATTTCATTTATCAGCTGTTCAGTTGGTGATAATTAGCTTGTATTTTTCATGCTGGGTCCTTTCATTCTTCTCTAGCCTGTTATTATGTGATGTGGTCTTGGCAAGAAACACATTCCCATTCTTTAAAAAAAAAAAAACTGAACACATCTCAGATCCTGCTAATTAAGAAAATGATCAACTTCTAGGGTTGAAAAAGATAATCAACGCACTTGAACCTGCTGCAAGCAAGAATCATTTTATATGAATAAGAATAATTTTCTTATTGAGTTGGAAAAGAATATGTATGTAGTTACCATAAAAAGTGGGGCGAAGGGTGTTGAAGTGCTGTCCAGATACCCAAGAGTTACAGCCTACAGTATTGGTGCTATTTTTTTGCTACAACCTGTAAATCAAAGTTGTTATATTAGCTCCTTATTCTCCCTATTAGGAAAAGGCATATAGGCAATTATGTAAATAGCATACTTCTATCTGTTAATATTAAGAGCAGAGTGAGGGAATGAGAGAACAGAAAGCAGCCACATCTAAAAATATACCTGAGAAACAGAACTAAGATAGCAGCTCTGCACGCGAGAGGATGTCTTCACTGCTTACGGCGCTGCCATTTCCTTAATGCAGTCACCTAGGTATGTATCTGAAAGGCTGGAAGCTGCTAGTGTTTCATGGAGTGCAGGTAGTCCCACTGTCCCCAAGTTCTGGGCAGAGTCGCTGTACGTTACTGCATCCACCTTATACGGTGGGTTGCTTCAGCAACGTCCCTTATCTTGCCTTTTAGCACAAAATAATAGGAATATTGGAGGTTTCTTAGCAATTTATCCAGAATGCGACTTTTCCTTTCAAACATGAATTTCCTTAATTTTCTTCAGTATGACTCTGAAAAATGCTTTCAGAAACAATTGCTGATGATGCGTAGTCTTTCTTTTTTTCTTTGTTCTTACAAAGCAGGACTTTTTCCAGCCCAGTCATCGCTATCTTAGGTATGAATGTTAGCATATACATTTTTTAAGAAAAAATGCTTCATAGGTGAGTAGGTACGGGTTTTAATAGACTTCAAAATAATTCAAAAAATACGTACCTTGCTTTGTCAGCCATGTCATATGTCATGCTTTATATGAGTTAACCTATTTTTTTGCTAAGCTTTTCTTTTTATTCCATTACTTTCCATTTCTGATCATAAAAATTCTGTGTATTCTCCAGAGAAAAACTGCAGGTTACACTTTAACTTGCACTGTTGGGGTGATGCTGTGTTCTGTGTTACAGTGACATTCCAAAGATATTTAACAGAATTCAGACTTTTCCTACTGAAGGAGTGTGTTAGGCAGTGTGCAAACATAATTGGCATTGTTTATTTTTCAATACTAGATAAGAAAGTGTTGAGTACAAATAAAATACAAAATTAAAAGAATCCCTATTCTAGATTCTTTAGATTCTTGCCTCCCCACCCAGATTCAAGAACACTGCAAGTATGCTATTGAGGTGCATGATGTTTTCCTTCTTTATAGCCCTACCCAAGATCTAACAATTACTGATTAGTTATGTTTCTCACTGCACTGTGTGTTTACCAACGACTTCTGTGGTGTATTGCTGGCTTTACGAACATCTTTACCATGTTAAAATACTTCAAATATTTCACAGTAGACTTCTTGAATTAGAATCATAGAATCATTATGGT
>NW_009615275.1:0-9249 GCF_000690535.1 Cariama cristata
TGCCTCGACGTCCTAGCGCGCTCTAGAAAACAAAACCTGTGCCAGCTTCACTGAACAGCAGAACCTGTGCCAGAAACACCGCTCCTGCCGTACCCTGCCTTCCATGCTCCTGCTGCTGCCTCCGGCCGACGGAGTGAGGCTCACGATGTCCACGGCAGTCCGGGGCTGTGGAAGAGCTGTGAAGTTGTTGGCGAAGGGTGTGGCTCAAGTGAAGTGAAAGAAATGCTCATTTCCCTCCTCATTTTTTTCACTCAGGCCTTACTAGCCCCGGAGCTGGAGTTTCACAAATGGCACTGTCCATCTGGATATGTCTTAAGGTGCCTAAAACCTTTAAAAAATGGCGTCTGCAAAGGCATATCATCAACATATAATCAAGCTCCTGTCTAGGGAGTAGGTAAATTGGTTGGAAAGCAGCGTGTAAAGTTATGACTGAGTGAGATCAAAGAAAAGGAAATTCTTGTCTCAGCTTGACTGCTTTCTGCACAGCGAGCCATGCAGATTCCCTGGATTCCCTGTGGGCTTGGGCCTGGGCCGGCAGTGGCGGGACAGGGTGGTGGGACAGGCGCTGGCAGAGTTCCTCCGGCTGTTCTGTGGTGCTCCCAGAAGAGCGGCAGCCTGCACATGCGGAGTTTGTCGGGTCAGTCTTGGTGTTTCCTGTCCCGTACAACGAGGAGGAAAAGGAAAACTGCACAAGAGGGGAAAAGGGTTGTAAAATTCAAGGCTGTAGTGTTTCTGAAGCTAATTTTAAATCCTGGGTTTTTTACTCACTGATGACTGGGCCATGCTTTGAACTTGCAAGGGTTGTTGTTTTGTCCTAGTTTTTAAGGCATTTTTACAGACTTTTTGTAGGAAGGAAGAAATTGCAATGGCAGGGCATGCAGGACGTAAGATTACAATAGATGAGTATGGAACCCAGATGCATGTGCAATATATAAGCCCTTCCAAGCATAGGAATGGGTATGATTTGCTGCCTCCTGTCTCCATGTTGTTGCAGAAAATTGTAGGTATATGTTACATATTGTAGGTATATAACAGAAGTTTATAAATAGTTGGTTTCAAAGTGAACTGAAACTGTATTTGCCTGTGTGTAGCAGATGGCTGATGTTAGACATACAGCGGTGCAAAAATTAAAGGTGGGAGAAAGAGATCACACAAGAGTTTTGATGTAAACCTTGAAAGCTTTGCTTGCTGTGGTTTGGTGGTGTCTTTACAGAAGAATGTACTCGAGGGAGAGGAGACCAGGCTGTGTTTCGTTGCTTTGCAAAGGTGCAGGGTCCTGCATTGTACTTCCAGAGTGCGCTCAGCGCAGGCTGCTGTCTGGAACTGGCTTTGTCCTTCAGTCTTTTACTGCAGGGAGCTCCTGTCTGGAGTAAGCGTTACGTAAACTCATCTGCTTTACACATTGGCAGTAGGAGGAGAAAGGAAATGATGTGGAAGTTCAGTCTTGAATACACCACAGTTCTGAGAGAGGCCAAGGTCATTTGGTGTTTAAACACAAGATAATATGACCAGTTATAGAAGACATAGTTGTTATCTATAGGGTTTTTATGTGCCATTTATGATGTTAAACCTTTCAAGGACTATGGTTTCAAACCTGACCAGCCATGAACACCAAACAGGCAAACTCACAGGTAGGTACACACACAAACCAACTGTGTGGTGAATACGAACTACTACTTTGAAGTTGTGAGTTTTACTCCTCTTGTGCAAGGGGTTTGCTTTGGGCCCTGGTGGCTCTTGGTTAGGACAGATCAAGTTAGAAGCTGGTCTAGTTTGAAGACCCCACTCCATTTTATTATGTTGGAGCTCTCTGGTCTTCAAGTGTCTGGCCCAGCTGGAAGTATAGGAGAAAATTTCAAGTTACACCATGAGCATTGCCCGAATGCAGTGGAGGAGCCAGTATAAAGTACTTCCACTGCAGAGGAGTGGGATCTGTCGTTGTCAAACATATAACAGCAGAGACCTTCTGGCCCTCTGGAGAATTCTCCTGGCCATTTCTGATGCCTTTTCTTAGACTAACAGTTGGAGATTGTTAATTGCAAATACAAATTTGGTGATTTGGTTGGAATGTGTGAAAGAAAATAAGTTCTGTTATAAGAGGGGGAGGAGAACTTTGGTGTGCCCTGCTTTTAGATTTCTGAAGCCCACTTACAGTGATACAAAAAAAGCTCTCTGTGGAAAAAAACAGAATAAATGACAGCTAAGACATAATGAAAATGAGGTTGGTAAGTCAGTGTAATGGCTGGTGCCCTGCTGCGATATGTATGGCAGTATTACCTGCTTTAGCCCCCACTCCTTACCTCATTTCTAGTTTCGTATGCGAGCACTAGAGAATACAAATATAGGGAATGTAAAGTCATTACAAACCTTTTTACGGAAGTGGGGGATAAAAGAAGTGATCTTTATGGATATTCTTCAAACTGCGAGGCTCTTTTAGAGCAAGGGCAAGTCTCATGGCCAAACTCTACAATTCTTATACAGTGTAGACTCCCATGAAAACTTTGGAGGATTTAGTCTTGCAAAAATACATATAAATAACTTAATTTCTAATTAGTAAGTCTGTTAGGTCTTTTGAAAATAATTTCTAGGTTCAGAGTCTGACTGGGAACTGCTGTAACTTCCTTCAGTTAAAAAGAAAAAAAATAGAAGCTCTGTATATTTCTTTCTAAGAACACATAAAAATATACTTCCTTCTATTTATAAAATAAATCTACCCCTCCAGCTGTGTATCTAATCAGTAAACATGGCAGCCCATGTGGCATGACTGATTAATATACCCCTCAGACATAGGGAGTAGCATGAGGCAAGGCAACATGCATTACTCAGCACTTGCCATCCTGCCAAAGCCTTGAGGTGTTTTCAACGTGATGGATTCCTGTGGCAGCCAGTGGGAGTTCTTACATTGCTTTATAAAGTTTTAAAAAAATACAACCCATACACGCACAAAAAGCTTTCTCCACAGTCTTTAGACTGATACTGTGCTTGGCCCCAAAATTAAGTAATGTGTGCTTCCCTGGCCTGGATCTTGCCTTTAAATGTGAGCATAAATGAATGTGGCGGCCACTCACCCCTTGACCTATTCCCCCTTGCTGCTGCTAAAACCAACTGTAAAGATAGTTTTTGTAGTTGGGAAGCTTAATAGCATACCTGATCCAGTGGTAACAACTTTCTGTATTAACCTGAGATAGATGCGAGTCGTCCCCTTGGCAGCTGCCGTGGCTTTCTCTGCCTGTGCACGTACATGTGCCCCTGTTCACTACGAGCATGTGGGTGTATGCATGTGTCTGCGTAATGAGGTACTAAGTATTTAGAACACTAAAGCCTTTCTATGTTTTTTATCTTAAAAAATAGCTAACAAGAAAAATGTATGTCTCCATTGGTGTCTAGGAGCAGCAAAGTGTCATGATTTCTACTCCTATTCCCCAACCATTCCCAGCTCCTGTTTCCCCTCAGTTTTTCCTGTTACTCTTCCTTGTTTACTGTGAAACTTCTTTCATGTTCAGGAACTGGCCTTGGGTATTGTTGCCTGCTGAAGTCTAATCCCAGTTTTTCTGTATTCAGAAGCTGATGCCAGATGTTCTTTAGGGTTTTTTTCACCTCCCTTTCCTCCCTTACGGCCTTGTGGCCTGTAGGACCAGGAATCGTATAAGGGAGGCATGGCTCAGGCGTCTGGATGCAAACTCTGGAGACCTGAGTTTGATTTTCACTGCCACGGATTTCCTGGATCATCTGTGGCAGGTCAGTGAGGCCAAGGAGCCTCAGCAGAAGATGTATGTATCTATAGAGTTGTATGGCTCGAGATGCTGGGCTTTTTGTGCCTCCTGGACCTGTATGCCATAGGGTCACCTGAGGTGGGGAGCATGAAGAATTGCAAGGTGATCATTTCATATAGTAACAAGGGCCGTAAGGATCTTAGACACAAAGGATAAGGATGTAGGTAAGGATGAAATTGTAAATATTAACTATGTGGATTTCTGTTTTAGGTGCGTTCCCTTCAAGCCACATTTGGAGAATTTGAATCCATGATGAAAATTGCTCAGCAGAAGCAGGAGGTTACTGAGAAGGCTGTTAAACAAGGGGAAAATGAAATAAACCGGATCAGTGAAGTGCTTCAGAAGCTGCAAAATGAAATCTTGAAAGACTTGTCTGACGGCATCCACATGGTGAAGGATGCAAGGGAACGAGACTTCACATCTCTGGAAAACACAGTGGAAGAGAGACTAACAGAGCTAACCAAGTCTATAAATGATAACATTGCTGTATTCACTGAAGTCCAGCAAAGGAGCCAAGATGAAATCAACAATATGAAAGCAAAGGTTGATTCACTAGAACAGGCAGATGTGTATAAACATGAAATTAAGGTGCTAAAAGATGCTTTTGATGAGATGCAAGCATCCATGAAAACCAAAGAAAAGGATATAGAGACTTTGAAGAGTACAATAGACTCCATGGAGTCTGATGTGTATACTGAAGTGAAAGAGCTAGTCAACCTCAAACAGGAACACGAGAAATTCAAAGAAGCTGCGGACACTGAACACCTTTCATTAAAAGCTTTACAAGAGAAAGTTCTGAGAGCTGAGGATTCTATTATGCAGCTCCCTAGTGACATTAAAAGACTCGATGAAGATTTACTGCAAGTTAAAGCTGACCTCAACAAATGGGAAGAAAATGAACTCTTCAGAAAAGCATTAGAAACTTTTGGGAAGAACAGTGAAGGACTGGAGTCTCGATTGAGGCACATAGAAGACAGCGTCGAGTCTCTAACTTCTGTTGCTGCTCAAAACAGTGAAAAGTGGCAATCTTTCCTTTCTAAGGAGGCAGAGTACGAGAATAAGCTCAGTGCCCTAGAACAAAGCGTTATGGCTCTTCAGAGAATCTCAGATATGGACATAACGTCAGTCACAGACGTTCTGAAAAATCTTGGTGAATCACAGACCTCGCTGTTCAATGACATGGAAAGCTTGAGGAGAAGTATCAGTGACCTTCCATCCTCTGGTGCTCTTCAGGATATCCAGAAGCAAATTAGTACTTTGTTGGATCAAGGAAATCTTCAGACGGGTCAAGCACATTCTCAAGGCTATCTTGAAAAATTTTCTTCTGTGGAAGGCTCTGTAGATGAACTGAGATCTTCTGTCAGCCAGGTTGATTCTGATTTGAAAATGATAAGAACTGCAGTGGATAGTTTAGTCTCCTATTCGGTGAAAATTGAAAATAATGAGAACAACTTGGAGTCTGTGAAGAGCTCAATAGATGACCTGAGGAATGATCTGGAAAGGTTGTTTGTGAAAGTAGAAAAAATACATGAAAAAGTTTAGGCAGCGGTGCTCCTTGTGCAAATAATGGATTAAGGAGAATAGCTTTTGTATGCCCAGTTTTTTACTCTTTTTAAAAGCAATTTGATACCTCCAAAGAGATTAAGAATACTTTAATAATAGAGACAGTTCTGCTTATTTCCTTTATTTCTCTTTTGTGTAATGTTTTTGGGTTTTTGTTTATTTTTTAAAATTTTGTTTTAAGAAAACATGAGTTTAGTTGGGGGTTGAGTTTCTAAGGGCTCATCTTCTCTATGAAGTTGTACCGCTGTAACTGTAGTGGTGTAACTAAGGCACTACAGCCTTGTTAGCATGGGCACATATTTAATGGCACGAAGATGTTTCACACTATGACACTAAATATCCCACATGGAAGGGCTACAGCTGTTCTGGTACGAAAAACATAGTGCTGTACACACTGAGAATTTTACTGGTATGTTTTGGTTTAAGAAACAAATGAACAGAACTGCACCCCTATCTTAAACTGTTTGGACCGGTAAACCTAAGTGTGAACTAGGTGTGAAGCAACTCATCTGTTTCTGCAGTTTGGGACTCGACCATGTGGTCAGTTTACCAGGTGTCAGCTGAGCTGTAGTATATTTCTGTGAGTCCTTAATCTGCACCAGAGAGCTAACAAGGGGTTAGCTGAACCCCCCAAAGGGAAGGTTTGAGGGAAGTGGCATTGCTTGGGGCTAAGACCTAAGAGAGGTGTTCCACTATCTGACTGGAGAGATTCATTCTTTGTGATCGCAGGCTTCATTCGCAGCATCTTCAGCTGTTGGTGTAGAAGACCAGTGCTTAGAAGGGGCATCTGAAGGATGGGATTAGTTTCAAGAGGGTACAGTAATATTTTTTTTGTATTTTTGGGCTGTTTACATGATGAAGCTGTGTCTTTCCTGGAAAGGCCTAATTTATCTGGGATACAGGATTTTCTGTAAAAATTATCACAAATTTGAATAAGGAAAGAGAAGGACTAAAATTGCACCTCTTGTGTTCCATGTATAGCAAGCATGCTAACGATAATAGTACACTCCAAAATACACAAGGGGGAAAATCACCATGAAATGAGCAGAATTGCTTCTAAGGCGTATACATTTCCAAGTTTTCACACAGCTGACAGTGACCTGAACTCTTGATATGTATTCAGGATTTAGTGCCTGATTCTTGCCACCGTCGTTGTTACTGGGTGGCTGCCTGGGGCATTGGTAGCAAAGGATCCTTCTAGGAACTGGTTGAGAGTGAGGAAAAAGTGTCGTATTTCTCTAGATGTTCATTTAAAAACCACTTCCTCATGGAACTTGCTTGGTTTTCTGTCTTTTTGGAAAGGGTTTCTAATATCCTTCCTTTTCAAGTTTACTTTTGAACTTTATCCAAAGTTTTGGTAAAGGGTTCTGCACATGGATACCGTGAAAATAGGTCGTGCGCATCATGCCCACCTCAGCCTGCACTAGCCAGATCCGTGGCTACGTTAGAAGAAGAATTCCTAGAAACAGCACCTCCCAGAAGTGGTGTGCTTGTGGGAACAGCACAGGTGAAATGGAGTTCTCCTCGGTAAATAAGATACCGAACCATATCTAGTGTTGTTTCCACTGCAAATAGGAAAGAATTGCTGGCAAAGAAAGAGGGACCCACGGCATTAAGGTAACTGTTGTCACTGTTGGAACTGCACTGTTCTTTGTTGACTTCTCAAGTTCTTGAACAATGTTGTTTAGGTTACTGTGAAATGAACTGTATGGCTTATTTGCGGTATTTTTAATACATAATAAACATTTGGAATATTCTTTGCACCTTTTTTTGATTGCTGCTTACTTAACATTGAGTGTCCCAGAATGCTGCCGGTGGGATCAGGAAAGAGCCTGGGGGAAGAACCAGATGTGGTGCAGCCCCATACTTGTTTTTGGCTTTCATAGGCGAATGTGGAGGCAGTCCTATCTCTCGTGGTTACAGAGGAACGCTTGAAAACAGGATTTGAGCCTGTTTAGTGCACTGGCATTGACCAGGGTGCACAGAAGTCCAACATGTGAGATGTGAAATAGGTGATTTATGCAATGAATGAACACCATGCCAGACACCTCCAGCAATGCCTTGGTAAGACTTTCTGAATGCCCGAAGCATGTAGAACAGAAATAATGTACAGAAAGGACGTTTCCAAAGTGGCTGCTCCTTTTGGATGGCTTTGAACACTGAAGTACAAGGCCCATGTACTGATACCACCTTTATGAAGGATGCCTGGCTTTCAAAACTTTGGGAAAGGGTGATTTCATTTTGATTGCCCGCAAAGATGATGGTGTATAAGCAGCTTTGGAATTGTGAGAGCCAAAGCTTGTTTCCCCTGTACTGCTTACAGTGTTTGTGAAAAAAACATCATCATGCCCTGGCAGTTTCTGAGGCCAGATTCGTAGAGATGAGTAATACTTGTTATTAGGCTACCTGTATGTACAACAAAACAGGTGAGAACACAGGCCCTTCCATCTAAAAGAGATGTGATGTAACCTGTTGCCAGGTTTACCTGAAGCTGGCGATGAGCCCACAGTGGCTTTAAAGAGTAGTGGCAGCATGGTGAGGGAACTTAAAGCTGGGCTGAATTGGATCTCCAAGATTAAATGAAAAATTAACTAGTTACGCTTCTAGTAACTGAAATTCTATGCCAAACTATTGAAATGACCTATTTCACTAAATACAAATAATTCTTTGTAAATAATACAGCTGGAGGCAGGCACAGTGACAAGAATCACTGGGTGGGCTGGAGGTTCAGCTTTTATATTTGGCCTGACAGTGTCGTCGAACACAAACACTTCCTAATTCCCTTGTAAACGCTCACAGAGCACATCCAGTCCTAGCAGTGCTCTTTGCCGTTGTTTTTACACTTTCTAATAAAAGCAACGGAGAAAGTCTCAAGCAAGACAGTCTATGTTGCCAGTGTTCTTTTACATAGAACATAGAACCATTTAGGTTGGAAAGGACCTTTAAGATCATCGAGTCCAACCGATAACCTAGCACTGCCAAGCCCACCACCAAACCGTGTCCCTAAGCACCATGTCTACACATCTTTTAAATATCTCCAGGCATGGTGACTTCACCAGTTCCCTGGGCAGCCTGTTCCAGTGATTACCCCTACTACATTTTATTCAAATCAATAACATGTTGTTATTCATCAATAACATGTCGTTACAGTAACAAATTTCAAAGAAAACTGTTCACCTGATTGAACCAATTCATTAATGCTTGTGTTCATTTTCAGCTCTCATCTTATAAATGGAGAAGGCATTCCGCCAAGGCACTGTGGACCTGATCACACTTGGAAGGGTCTGCCCAAATAGCTGCGCTGGCAAACGGGATGGAGACAAATCTTGTGCTGCTTGGGGGACTTCTCCCACTAGGGCTTCGACCACTGCCCCGGGTGAAATAACCTGTAACGGTACGAAGAGTTTCTGGTGGTCTAAATGCGTATGTTAGAGGTTTTATTAAAACGTGGATTAGCGATTTAGTCTTTTTACCATCTTATTTGACATAACTCAGCTGGTAGTGTAAACAAAGCTGCCGAGAAGTTAAATGACTACAGGAAAAAAGGCTTTCTGAGGTGTACAAACATCACAATGGCCTAAAACCACCCAGGGTGGGCCCTCCGCGCTGCTCGCGCTGCCAAGGACAGTCTCTGGCCGGGTTGGAGCACTTCAAGAAAGGCCTGGCCGAGCTGGAGAGGCTCTCGAAGAGGAAAATGGTGATGGTCAGAGGTAAAACATTCTGTGGAAAAAAGATTCAAAAACGGGGCCTGTTCAGGCTTAAAAAAAAAAGTGGAGGGAGGATTGAAAGGAAAAGAGGAATGAAAGAAAGAATGAACAATCTTCATCTACGTGAAAGGCTGCTCTGTGTAAAGAACGAACCCGTTTGGTTATGGCGGAGAGGGTGAGGCGTGGCGGCAGCGGGCGGGCCGAGC
>NW_009615276.1:0-9251 GCF_000690535.1 Cariama cristata
GAGAAGGATGTTGTGGGGGACCATGTCAACGGTCATATCTTTTCTTTTGTTTTCTTTTTGGTCAACCCATCCGTTTTGATGAAAGTATTTTGAGGGAGTTCTTGATGGAAATGAAATCAGTGAATCACGGCAGCATAGCAATGGCTTTAGATGTACAGGACCTACAGACGGGACTTTGTCTGAAATCTACAATACAAATTTAAGGGTAAACTATGAAGAAGATGTCCTGTTTGTCATAATGTGAAATCCGGTCATTAACAGAGGCCCTGTCCTTTTGTCTGAAATAATGTCTTCCCACGTGAACTCCATATACCTTCATTGCCACCTGTATGTGATGACGTGAAATATTAATAAAGGTACTTGTCCCTGTTAATTTCGTAATCCATTTTGATCTGTTTCAATCTGGATTAAAACATACCATTAAAATTTCACTTTCACAACTTCAAAGGAACAGTGACATCAGTTCAAAGAGAAATCAGTTGCTACCAGATCAACATTTAAAACCAAGCTGTCTGTAGTCCAAAACAATTCAATAACACTTTTCTTCCCAAAAATGAACAGTAAAAAAATACAATGTTCAAATAACCCAAACAAAGGCTTCAAATAACTCTTCAAGCTGTTGCCACAACCTACAGTCAAAAGGCTATGGAGATATTTTCAGCCGTCTTGCATATTACTCCTCAAGAGTATTATTAAATGTATGGACAGAAAACAGCACAGTCACAGGGCCACAGAAAGTGACAGCTTTCTAATATAGTCAAGTCATTTGTAGAACAATGCTGATACAAAAATAAACTAATTACAATTATTTCCTTAAGGCCTCCAAAGAATTCTAAATTTCTAAGTAACAATTGTTACCTAACTTTATTTCCATTCTTTAATTACAGTAAATTTAATAGAGGTGACAAAATATTTATATGTAACTGTATGCAGAATAACTTTCAAATAGTTAATTCCAAAGTTGTATGTGTGAAAAGGGTGTTCATATCAAACCTTTATATTACAGTTCATTCATAATAAGATTTTAAAAGTTTTATTAAAAAAAAAAAAAATCAGTAAGAAATCATTCCTTTCCTTTAGTGACGATGCACTGAACAAAAAAGCTTCCTTACTACATTTTAAAAAAAATTTCAACCAAAATGCAGGACTTCTTCAGGAAGATTCACTGTCCAGATTCTGAACTGGCACAGACAGGGTACTTCCATTAGATTATTCCAACAGCTGTGGACTCGGACATGCACATTATGAGAAATATTTCTAGTCAAAAAAAGGGACTGTAGCCAAGTCAATTGATAAAAACAAGTGGGGTGTCACTGACATTTTATAAAAACATCTTCGAAAAAAGCACTCAAAAGTTAGTAACAATAACAACAGTAACTGCATCTTTCCTGCTGTGCACAAGCACCCTCAGATATGAACCTGAGGACAAAATTAATAATTTTTCTGCATTATGAACCTGCTGGAAAACTTGCAGAATCACATTTTGGATATTCCAGCTTGTATCCCAGGAAAAAAAAAAAAAATTATGGTGGTACCCCGCACATTACGATGCTCCAGAAGGTGCCCTTTCCTGCATATCCGTTAGCCCTAGCACTTTGGCCTGACTTGGCAGGCTCTAACCATCCTGCCTGCCCTCATGGACACACGTCCAACAGACACTGGGCAGAAATGCTAGCTGAAAGGACCTTCACATCACTTCCTCAGCAACAGAGAACATTTCCAAGCAGCCTGTTCGCAGACTAAATTCAGGATGTCTGCAAGCAAAAAAATAAGCAGAGACTTGGCCTTTAAAACCATTCTACGGGATCACTCAGTTCAGGTAAGCGCAGAACAGAGGCAGTAAAGCCTTGATATATAGTGCCTCATCCTGAAGACATAACCCGACTGAAAGCTGCTACCCAGAAGAATTATTTCATTATCTCTTGGAGCCTATGCAATCATAAGCATTATTTTCTGGAGAAGCATGAAAAGATTTAAACCCCGAGTTGTACGTATGAAGGTGTTTAAATGGCGAGGTTAGTGTCAGTTCTCACAGTCTGTGTATTTGTAATTTCTGTTAACTGGAATGCAACACTACAACTCTCCTGGAATACAACTACTATAAAGATGTTATGTCGCATTCTTTTCTGGCAGGAGAGGAACACTATCATAGTACCTAGGTCTTTGTTTTAGCACGTCATCAAATAATGATCCTATCATTTTGTATTTTTGTTACTCATTTCCATATTGAAGTCAGTCAGTGATTTTTCCTCTTCCTTTTCTTTCATGTTAATTTTTCTTTACTTTGTGTTTTTATAGAAGAATTCTAATACAGATTTGATGTATAGTAGTTTCAGTGGACTATATTAGTCTGCAAGTTTATTCAATTTACATATAAAGTATCGCAGTTGGGTGATAACTACAGCTCTGCTGGATGCTCATGCTGATTGCCAGTTCGTTCACTTCAAACTTAGTAACTGATCTGCATTCTTTTGTAGATAACTTATTCAACTAATATTGATAATAAACATCGTTGGAATTTTTTTAAACAAAGTAATTAACAATGGTTCTTCTAGCAAGTACTACTTAATCAAAACTTTAAATATGTTTAGAATTAATGCTCCATTCCAAAACATTTTCAGATTTTCCAAATGTCATAGGCATTTTCAAAATGAAAAATTTGGAAGTTTGGATTTAAACTGTATTCACTGAGAAATTACATTTGTGTGAAGGAAGAGGTTTAAATAAAACAAAAAAGCCTCATAATTACAGAACTGACACACTAATTATTTGACTTGCTTTGGTAAATAATTTTTTACTAATTTTAATTTAAGCTGCAAAGAGCTTCAAAATATCAAAAATTCTATTACAAAAGGAAAATTGACTGCTGCTCAATTCTTTTTTTTAATACCTATGGAAATTATTTTCCAAAATACTTAAGAAATAACAAATGCATAATACTTTGTCATACTTCATAAAAGTCTAGAATCCTAAAGCAACTAGGCTAAATTCAACATGAAAAACAGGAAATACTGAATTTTAAATCAGTATGAAAAAAACCTGTGAATGCCGTCAAAATCACATGACATCCCCGAGTAGCACATATAGTGAAGGAATACCCTGGAGTATATAAACCAAATTTGGCCCTGGCTTCACAGTCTACGTATCATGTATTTGCCTGCATTTGTACCTCCTTTATTACTTGAGAATACCTATAACCAGTAAAAGAGAAGTACAAAACGCGTCTCCCGACAGAAGCCACATTCTTGAAATGCATGCTATGAAAATATGCGTATCGTCACACCACCTACTTTTGTTTCTGTGCCACGTGATTAAAAACCACTTTCTCTTATAGCTCCCTGAATTCAGAACGTCCTTGCCAGTTCTCCCCTGAATTGACAGAAGAACAGGTCAGAAGAAAATTCTGGCCTTTAGCTTTCGTTCACTTTATTTTAAACCAAGATACTTTACATACTATTCTCTTTATCTGAGGTATTCACAGGGAACAGCAGAAATAAGGCATATGGATAAGATTAACTAAATATACAGTGACCAAATAGGCAGAATTCGCACTAACATAATTAACGTGAACATCACTAGTGCTTGTACAATGAGTATCTCCAGTGGCCAGGATCCCATTTTGTTATCCAATGTACAGAGTTAATAGCCGTTGTCTAAAAGACCAGTGAGAAGTTTGCCCAGTTGAAGACTGCGGATATTTACTGTAAATGGGGAAAATTAAACCAAATTAGAAGTTGTATGCCTGATTACCACTAGTTTACTAAGCTTTCTCTTTCCTCTAACTAAATTACTGAATCTATAAACAAATAGCGGAATTCTATGCTTGTTAAAGCTGCTGCAATATTTTTGACAGAAGCTGATAGGGCTGAAATTTCAACCAGTCAAGATAAACTGTGGATGCAAGAAGTCACTGAGGCAATGCTGCAATACTTGCCATTTAGCAGCTGGTAAGATTTCTGTAAATAAATAAATAAATCTTGCTTTTTTCCCCCCCCCCCAACAGGATGATGACGTAAGGGAAAGTCAGTTTAGCTTTACAGCATATGGAATGGGCCCATGTCTGCAAGCAAAAGATGGAGTGACACAAAAGGGGCCAAATAACCCTGTTCAAGCAGCACCAAAAAGCCCTGATGAGATGAGAAAGGTATTCATTGACCGGGCCAAGAAGATAGACACAATATCCAGAGCTTGTTTCCCATTAGCCTTTCTGATTTTCAATATTTTTTACTGGGTAATTTACAAAATCATCAGGCATGAGGACATTCACCAATAACACGATTAAGGCTTGCAGGACATACAGGTCCATGATTGGGAGAGTTAAAAGCACTGAAAGGGGGGGAAAAAAGATAGATCCTGCATGGCCTGCAATGCCCAGTCACAGTGGAATGGAAGAAGGACATCCAGAGAAGATACATCTGCTGTTGCAAACTTTCCATGTCAAACTTAAGTATTAGCAACTTTTGCATTGTAAATCACTCTCTACTGAAGCTTTACTGCCAAGTATTTATACATACGGTTACATTGTGGTATAATTGTACAGTACTCTTTGATGTTCCTTAAATTTTTTTAATTCTGGTGTATTTTTGATTTTAAAAAATTGATCCAGAATACCCTAGGTAAATCCCACAGCATTACAAAATAGATTAGCATTTGTAACCTTTATTTCAATTTTACAAGATAATGACAAATTACTGATTTGAGATCACCGTTTTAAGGACTTTTTCTTGTCTTAAGGACAGTACCTGTGGTTTTGCAATGAGCACATTTGACACATTTAAGTTATATAATTTATTCAATGTACCTCATATTACCATTCCCCTGGAAGGCGTATGTTGAAATAATCTCGGACAGCACAAGGTATCTGCAGTCTAACAGTCTGCATATCACACATGGAAAATATATTAAAATTTGTAAAGTATTGATTCCTGCAAAGGATATTTTTTTCTCTTCATTACCTACACTTTGATAATTGAAACTTATAATATTTTTAAATCCTTTTTATATTTTGAAGGGGTTTTTTTCCTCAATTGATAAAACTCATACAGCTTGTGAGATGGACAAACTACATCAAAATTTTGCAATGCTTCATTTTGATTCAATGCAAAGATACCTTGGACCAAAACTAAAAGCAAATAGTCAACTGCCTCACTGAAACATTTGGAGGATAAGTACAGCTGTGTTTATGCACATTTATCTCCTACATGTTACATAAATACAGGGGGTTTAATTTACGAATACATCAAGTTTTCTGACTCATTCTTTGAAGTATATTGATATGACTTAGATACTGGTTAAGAAGCACTTCACAACTTTGGAAAAACATGCAGCTCATCTAAAACATGAAAAAGGACCTGGATGGTCTTTCACATTTATTGTACTTCACGTTAATAAATAGGAGAACAACTATTAAAACTGTTAGAGAGATCTTCCCTGTTTAGGATTAAATAAGTCATATTACTTGCTTCTTTGAACTGTAACGCAATAGACCACATTTATGGCATAGCTTGTAGGCAAGAGTGTTTACTTTTGCCCATCTTGTCTATTGAAAAACAAAAACATGCTAAGATATGGAAATCTGACATTTAGAATTACTAGATACTTTAAGTCCAGTGGCTGAGACTGTTTCTCATTGCAAAATATTTTTATTTTGAACATGTTTTGAATTTTTGGTTTGTTGTCGCTCGGAATGCATGTACAAAAGCAGAATCAGCTGGAGGCAAACATCTGGTGCACTGCCAAAGGCACGGTACGTACAAAGTAACTGAAGCAATGTAACTCTGCAGTGAGGATTATAACATGCAACCTTGGGTTAGGTTGGGTTTGCTGTTGTTTTCCTCCAAGGCTTAGTTAGAGAGATTCTAAAATAGTAGCTCTCCGATTTTGTTCAGCTGTGTCAGAAAGAAGCTGTATAATGCTCCTTTATTTTAAAACAGTATTTTTTTATAGTCGTGCTTCATTTATGATCTGAAATGAATTCAATTCACTTTAAGCAATTATTGATTCCTGAGGTTGTGCCTTGGTTTTGCTGATTCCTTTATGTGCATGTTCCAAAAAATCCTGTTCACTTACGAAGGTGCTTGTCTGCGTGAGGGGGTATCATGAACTAATGGCTGGCAATTTCAGTTGGGTTATATTCATCTCTCTCAAAGTTATCATTACCTGTATCGTATGAAAAGGGATGTTAACTTGCTTCTGCTATCAGCAAAGTCAACAGTTTGTTTAAAGCCCATTTGAAGTACTGGATCCATAATCAAGAGGCAATCATAACAAATTACATTATCTTTCAGGCTCATCTCTCTTCTTTCTTTCTAGAAGAGCTGACTTGCATTCAATAAAGAATTCTTAAGTGAAGGGTAAGTGCATAAAAAAAAAATGCTGGCCAGATCAGAATAACTCCAAGTTATTCTAGTTTATAACACTTGAGTACTTGGTTCACATTGCCTCTTTCCCAATCATTTAACAGTCTATTGCTGTCCCACACGTAGTACTACCTTGCTTTGAAAACATTAACAACTGAGTAATGCAGAGCTAAACAAATTTAGCCCTAATTTCTTTCTTCACTCTTTAAGGCAGAAAAGGTTTATCCTGTCAAATAGAGAAATCAGACAGGAAATCTTGACAGCGATAAAAGCGAGATTGGATTACAACACTGGCAAACTGTAACAGGGAGTCAGAAGGAATGGAAGTTGTTAAGCCATTCATATATGAACCTGTTACCTCAGTGAGGGGGAAGAACCCTTGTGCCGTATTTCTCTTTGACTAGAGGATGCTAATCTAAGGAAAAATTACAGCCTATAGCATATATAAAATAAAAAGTACAAATCTACATCATAATTCTTTTCTGACCTCCCTAATGCATTGTTACCTATATATTCTGTTTAAAGTAAGCGAGATCTGTAGATCTAGTGACTGGACCCAGTGCCCAGTGTTGCCTCTCAGCATGCACCTCTTCAGCCATGCGCTATGGTGAGAGAGGAGGGTCTCAGACCTGGCCAGTGGAAAGTACATCCCTTCCTCTATGTAGTTGTATCCCTCTTTCGTAGGTCGTTACATTGGGAAGTTGAGCATACCCTACTTCTATATTGAAAATTTACATATAATGCTCAGTCTTCTAACAGGGCACACTGAAATACAGAGGATTAAATGTATTTAAAACATCATTATGAAAACTCTACAGTGTCGCTGGAACATTTTTTTGTTTAGCAATTCATTAGTAACAAAAGTATTTCAAACAGAGAAGAAAAGCAAAAAATGGTTCCATGATGATGTTTTCAAGTGCACATAACATTTGGCATGTCATTCTGCTGCCCTCAGGTAAGTCAAGATTTTTCTATTTTGATGTAATGGAACCAAGATCTCTCCTGAACCGATGGGTTTGTGTTTGTTTGGTTTTTTTACTGGCACCACAACATTTGCCAAGGTAACAGAAGCCTCTGCAGTGCACTAAATAATGTGTTTTTCAAAAGAAAGCAGAACTTAAAATTTAAATTTCATTTAGATTATTCCTAAATGACTTAGTGTAAAGTCACATGGTAAAGAAAGAGAGAAATGTCATTTGAGATAAGAAACTTCAAGGGAGAAATGCCTGCTGTTCACTTCTGACTAGGGGAGAAGTCCAAAAATGCCAGCAGGACGCCAGCCCCCTGTACAAAGCTAGAATCAGCTGCCACTGGCAACAGCTAAGACAAGTGTGGGAGGTAATTCTTTTGTAATTGTATAATGAAGCAGCATGGAATAACATTACGAAGACACAAGAATTGAAAGGTACTCTGCAGGATTTATCAGATTGCAGTGTTTATGCTACAGTCCTGTGTAAGAGGCAGAAAAATAATCATCAAGGAAATAATGCTGGAGGCAGATGCTACCCAGCAGGGCATCTCCTACATCTAAGGAAGACCCCATTCGTCAGGCTGAAGTAGCTACCTCACCTCACGGTCACTGAACCTAGGCTCCGCAGAGCACGGGTTCTTAGCAAAGCCACACAAGGAAGCTTCTCGTAAGCAAAACCCCTGACAGGCTAACGCAGCTTTGTCCCAAGTCATTGTTCACCACAGGTGCAGACTCGGTGCTGCTCGGGTCACGGTTTTGTGGTCTCTGTTGACCAGCCCTATACTTCAAAAATAAAATACTGGCACCAGAAGATCATTGCAATACAATGAAAACAGAGGGAGAAACTGTAGGATCTGGAGGAATATTTCAGTAACACAGCTACCAAGGAGCTGTCACCATCACCGTGAAGGGGAAAGAAGGAAGCACGATGCATCCTTATCATTTTTCCCCACCCCCCAGTATGCATAGGTACGCTTGTTCAGGCAGAAGCAGGAGCTGCATGGGGAAACAATTTATGTCAACTGCTGCAACGTATATATTCTCTTGGGAGAGTAGGTTCTACCTGTGTAGATGCAGAACTGATTTCCACAGCATCCACTTTCTTAATGGCAAGAGAAGCGGAGCAGGAAGGTACGGGATGAAAAGTGTGGGCTGTACGTAGCATCACAGGGACCGCAGGGAGAGAGAAAGCCCAAAGCCCTGCCCAGAACCTCTCGTGTGCCCATCTTCTCTTCTGCAAGAGAGATGTGGCCGAACCCACTTCACCCCTCCTAAGGCTAAAACTTCAGGACCTTGAGAAGAGGGTAAGAAAGGTCCCTTAGAGGTGCAGTAGATTACTCAACTACCACAGTACCAAACTCCTGCCTAAATTCTGAATAGCAAAACGCATTTTATTTTTAAAACTATATTCAAACATCAGGAAGAGAGGCTTGCATGGTTAGAGGGCTAGCTTTTTTCTCTATAAAGCTGATGAACTAGAGGAGGCTGAAGGAGAAAGGGAAGAAGGGATACTAGTGGTTTGCTATTTAGAATTTAGCTATTTTAACACCAAAATAAAGCCTATTCTACTTTCAAGGTGTTTTGACAGCAAGCACTATTATTTAAGCAGGTTAGTGGAATTCAGGAAGAACCCGGGATTTAATTATTTTTTCAGTTCAATCATATATTAGTTTTCTCTGGATTCTCTTTGTCATGAGTTTGTTCGAAAACCTTTTTATAGGCTGCTTTATAAAGAATCCTTTGTGATGCATGAGAGATGACTCTGTTTACTCACTAGAAAGGCTTATATTTCGGTGACTTAGATGTGCACTTTACATTTAAGGAGTAAGGTATTGCTTCCACTTTGTACTATAGCCTCTTACAGAACTGTAGGTTGATAATGTAGATAAAACCAGACTATAATAAACTGTACAAAACCTTAT
>NW_009615276.1:9284-12121 GCF_000690535.1 Cariama cristata
GTCTTCCTTAACCTTAAAAAAAGTATAATTTTTAGCAATAACTTTATATGAGACAGAAATTAATTTATTTATACAGTTCCCAGCCCAAGCTGAGGTGGCTGGTTGCAAAAGATAGATACGCTTTGCGTGTAACTTCCGCACTCATTTGAGCTATCATAGGAATTAATCTAATCCAACCGAGCAGAATTTGGCCTTAAACTGTGAAACTGCTGAATGAGCTATTAACTCTTACAGTACCCCATGAGGTAGTAAAATAACTTTATCCACATCTTACTGTACAATCACCGTTATTTAGATGAGAACAATATCAGATCATCACAGCTTTTCTCCTTTTTGAGACAACCAAGAACAAAAATACAAATCACAAACCAAACTACTTGTTAATAATAAAATGGGTATGCTGTTTTGGAGTGGTTTTGGAAAAGGTGCCTTCAGGTAACACCCATCACCTACAGTAACTACTGAAATACTATCAGTTCGGAAGGCCTGTAGAAGCAGGTTAGATCGCTAGCAGCAGTGGGTTAAATGCCAGAAGAATATTGGCTCATCCTATATTCTTGCCATTCTTGACTATCACTGCACTTCCTCACTTTCATCTTTGTGAAAGATGCAAGAAACATTTCGTATGTTTGGATTTTCATGTAGGACAGAGTGACCTTAACAGATGAAATGGACTAAAGTAGCTACTGACGTTCCATGAATGTGTAATTGTGAGCTGTATAAAGAGAACCTGTGCCATAAGCTTTTGACATAAAGGTTTAACATAATATACAATATCCTGTGTGTTAGTGATCCCGGCTTTTTAAAGGTTACAGCAAGAAAAAAGAAAAAAATAATATGATAGTATATTAATAACTTGTCTGTGAGTTTTCAAAATATTCTCCTGTGAATTCTGTCTGATGGCAATTTCATCTCAAACCACTTCCTTTTTGGTAAAACTCTATAATAATGTGTTGTGCATGGATTTGATTAAATTCCTTTTTATCGTATTACAGTATCATATTGCACTTAAACTGACATTCTCTGCAGACAGAAGTGTTAAAATATGTGAAATGTATGGTGTCACCCATGTCATTGCAGATATTTTGTTCAAAAAAAAAAATAAACTTTACTTTTTTCAGAAACCATGCAAGTATTTGTATGATATTTTAAGCAAAAGGTTTAAAGTCACAGGAGGGACTATCAACACCATTGGAAAAAAGGATGAAACCCTCAGCAGTAGGTCAGGTGGCATTACCATTCAATATTTCAGGAGTGAAAACTTGAGAGAGAAGGAGTAGACTGCCTTCGGTTGTCATATTATTCAGATTAAGCTTCAAAACACTTTAGCTGCATTAATGGAATATACAAAGAGGTGTTTTCAGGGAGCACGACGGAGGGTGGCAGGCACTGAATTAGGAGTTTGATCTTCCAAGGCTTTCTTTACAGTGAGCTGACAGAAAGAGATCTCTCCTAAGGACGGGCGGAGGATAGGCTCCAGATTTGGAAGAAACTCATTCTGAAAACTCAGGGAAAGTTGCCTTGATAAATGCCTATTGAAATAAGTACAGCCACTCCAAAATAGCCCTGCTGATCTTGTGATCAAAAAGGCAAAGAATTTCACTTGCAGCAAAATAGCCTTAGGGAAACTTTTTAGATCTGCGGACACTCCTAAGTAATCCTTGACAGAAAGGTGATTTCAAGAAAACTAAAGTTAGCAAATAAGAAGTTCTCTGAGAATAGTTCGAGTTCTGCTAATCTGATTATAGCAATGTTAGTATGTTTATAAAGTGCAAACAGAACGGTCATCTCAGTAACAGCCACATGTCAACGCGAAGCCATTTAGGCCAGAAATCTTTAGCACTCTAAGCACAGATCCTTTACGCTCCCTGCCCCCCTCAAAAAGCAACATCGGTTCACTCCTTTCAACTTGCTTTTCACATCAACGGGATACAGACACAAAAACTTTGCCATACTCGCAAATGAAGTCTTTCCTTTATCTGTTGCTAATAATTCAGTTCAGCAGCGAATGGCTTGGAGCTTTACGAAACAGAAATTTTTCAAAAGAACAGCCAAATGTAACAAGAGCACCAGTGGAATCTGAGCAGAAATCCTGAGCGCGCCCTCATAGAGCCTGCAGAATTAACTGCATGACCAGAGCCCTGCTATGTGTGAGCGCTGTGGCTCCAGCCGGTCCATGCCACCTTGTCTGAGCAAAGCGTAACTCCTACCCCTGGGCTTGCTCAGGTGTGTTCACGAGCAACAACGTCATGAAACTACTGCAGTAGCAAATGTTTTCATGCTGAGGTGCACAGTTGCCAGAGCACGAAAACTACAAATATGCTGTACCAGGCGTGCAACAAGCAATTAAACGAGAAAGTACAAGCCAGGTAATGCGACCCAAAAGTCACAGAAAAAAGAAGTAACAGATCTTAAAGAGATCAATATGTGATTGTGTTCCATAAACTGTGCAGCCCTTTCAACGTAGAATTCTGGAAAAATAGATACCAAATATCCTCTTTTTCATGTTTGCATATATAGTTACGTAGTTATTTTAAAAATTAAATAAAGATTTAATTCCATGTGGTCCATGCAGTGGATTTTATTTCTAGTATCCTACTCTCTATACACTAGCAGGATCTGAGAACATTTTTTTTCCAAAGAAAACACAAGCATGTGAATTTAAAACCCAGAACAACAATCCACCAAAGTCACAAAACCAGAATCACAGGGAAAATTTCATTTTGGCAATAAATGAAACTTTTTCAAAAATTGAATAATATACTTCCAAACCTTTAATAAACAAATATATATTTTATATATAATATTCTGTCATTAACAAAAATTAGTTATTTCAA
>NW_009615277.1:0-10143 GCF_000690535.1 Cariama cristata
ACCATAATGATTCTATGATTCTATGTGGGTGGTCTCCAGAGAAGTCTGGGTATTGCGGGAAGGCCTGTAACTAGTAAGAAGCACTCTTCTGTTGCAAGGATGAATTAGGTCAGTATGAGTCGCTATAGGCGGCATTAGCACTCTGGTACCAGCTGGGTAACTCCTAAGATTCTCCCTGTGAACTGAGCTGACCTGCGGAGAGCAAGAAGCCAATGGCTGGCAGCTTCCTTGATCCAAAGCCCGTTGAGGTTGATAGAAACCCTCAGCACTGTGAGTCTGGCAATGTGGTGTCAACAGTTCACAATGCCGAGAGTTTGGACAGTACTTTGGGGAGTGTCCGCTTGACTTGAATGTGAAGGGTGACTCTGACAGTGGAGCTTCTCCTGTCATTTCTGTGGATTTAGACAACTGGTGAGAAGGCAGCCTACACTACCATGGACACATGAGCAATCATCAGAAATGTTCACCACAACGGCTTCTCCAGGAAGACATTTATTACTTGTGTGGTACAGTAATTGTGCTTCCTCTCCTTTCCATCTAAAGAGAGATGACAAGAGTCACTTTTATCAAGAGAAGAGCACTAAGTGCAGACTCAGGACAGCTCTAGAACGTGAAGGGTGCTTGGGCTGTGCCAAGAGGACGCTTTCACGGCTTTTTCTCACTAGAAGTACCCTTGGAAAGTGCACAGAAACTGGTCAGAAGGAGAACTCATTATGCTGTGCGTGCTACTACTAGTATGAAGGGTGAGTGTTCATCCAGTGTGGCATAATCAGGGCATCTGCTCTGGCTGGTAACAAGACATGCAACACACGATCCTACTGCCTGTGCGTCTGTGCTATCTAAATAGTTGAGATCTGTAGGAATCCAGCTAACCACATTGTTAGTCCTACCTGAAAAACACTCAGTAGGGCTCTGGAAGGAATCAAAGTGCAAAGTGCTAACCAGGAGCTCAAAGGAAATATGACTGCAATGGCGAGGAGTAGGCCACAGTGTTTTGAGAAGCATCAGACCTAAGGACTGAGTCATTTTCATGAGATAAACCACCATGTAAACAGGCCCCATGTGATGTTGTTTCCTTTTCATATGCTACTGTACCCAACTAGAACATACTGAAAACAAATAGCAGAGTCTCTTAATTGAAGTTAATTGCTTTGCCTGGATGTATTTAATTTCCTGTTCAGTTTTAAGCATTGGACAAACAAACTGTAGTGTTAATATGTTCCTTTTTTTTTTTTATAGCAAATGTTCCTTTCTGTTCCTCAAATTATATTTGTGACATTGTGCAGAAATTAGAAAATCACAACATTCTTGGTGATTTACAGTTTTGGTTTTTTTTCCCATTGCACATAGCTCAGAAGCTGATGAAAAACTGTGACTCTTAAGGTGACAAAGCAGAATTACCTTCTCTTTGGACATTTGTGGCTAGTGCAGGCTTTCACCAGTGCTGGAACCTGGTGGTCTAAGCAGCAACCAGTGCCTTCCTGAAACAGCCCTGGATCAGGCAGAATATCGTAGCCAGAGATTTAGAAAAGCATTAATGAGCATCATGGATTAAATCTGCCTGGATGTTAGAGGGACAAAAAGTTAATTTACAGTTGTTTTTAAATGGCTCTGTGATAAGACAAGCTATGACAGTGTCTGGCAGTGAAACAGTGTCTTGGAGAAACTGAGGTGTGTAGCTAGAGAAAAAGAAAAGTTTCCTTTGTCTCGCGAGCAGAAAAGTCACCTAGTGTGATGAAGGTTTAATCCCTGCAGATGGTCTGAAGCCACAGCATCTTTATTCTCTTCTCACTAGCATCTGTCGAAAAGTTGTCATCGCTGCTTATGCCAAATGCTGGACAGGGAACAATTTCTGTAAAACCTGCTCAAGATAACAAGCTCGTTAATAGCTTATATTCTCTGTAAGAGGCCAAGGTACACTTAGCTATGACAGTTTTCTTTCAGTGGCCTGGGGAGCTGTTATCAGCTGTGACAAGGCAGAACGGGTGGAATGTGGGGAACAAAAGCACCACACAAAGGGAACACTTCAGGTCTGGAGCATGTCTGGCTTCCTCTGGCTTCCTAGAGGCCACACAGTGACGGGCCTACGGTGAGATTCTTTACCCTAATTAATATTTCACTCTCAGAGTGAGTTTCAAGTTATCCCTTGAGAGATGTTAAAGATTGCACATTTTGAGGCAAAGTAACGAGACTGGTGATATTGAATTAAGAAAGTATGTTGAAAGGAGCTGTTACAGTCTTTAACCTTGGGCAAGGGACATGTAAACCATACGGTATTAGTGCACTTTTTTATTGTATAACTTGTTCTGTGTCCTATTTTATGGTCCACTCCAATAAATTTATACATAAATGCTGCTTGGAACCATTCACCCCTTCTTCCCTTTCTACCTCCTCTGGACTGGGGCATTTGATATTCCATATTCTGCAGAGGTGTTTGTTTTCCAAACCAACCCACCAAATATGTTTTATGACAGCAATAAAATAAAGTGGCTATGTGGCTGGAACTGCTGAGTTCAGCAAAAAAAAAGTGGGAAAAAAAAAAAACGGTCGGTGGAGGAGACTTTCTGCTGCCAGCAAGTGCAAGGAGTCTACTAGATAAAGTAGGCCGGTGGTCATCCAGCCGTCACGGTGAAGAGCTGCGTGACACATGGGTGTAGGGTTGCACTGGTGTGGCATGTTGGGCACTGCAACAACAGAATCACATCACTCATTACCAGCAAGATTATAACCACCTACGCAGCTAAAGGATGAAACTATGTCACTCATCACGGGCCTCATCTGTAGGGTTCTTTATCCAAGGGAATGGGAAAAAGAAAGGCTGCTCACTGGCAAAACAGGCAGAAGCGTTTTCTCTGAACTTCCACAGCAAGTCACTGGCCAACCTGGGAGTATCATCCAGCTTTCAGCCTACCAGCCCGGGATGAGCCCACACTGTTCGAGCCAGGCAGCGCAGCAGCACGCTCTCACCCTTTGCCTTGTGTCGGCACTCACCAGAGCCTGCCTGAGGCTGGCCACGGGGACGTGCACCAGCTGCAGAGGGAACCTGCTCCCTGGAGAGGGAGGCCCTGCAACCCTAGGCTCGTTGGAGCCATCGGATGGCCATGGGGCTGTGTCAAAGCTGAGCGGCTTTGTCCAGTGTTTTCTCATTCTCTATGCCACAGGTTATTGTTAGGCAGTAGTCTCTTAATCCAGCTGTAATCCCTCAGGATACAGCTTGCCCGAGAGAGCAAAGTAATTACAGATCTTGGACTTGTAAACTGGAGGTACAGTAAGAAAAATGATGCCACTATGTGTTGAGTGGTTTACCTATGAGCTTGTCAGAGGCAATTTGAAGAAAGCTCTCCCTGGCTGTGCACAGAAAGAGAGAGAGGCACTTAATCCATCTAATGGCTCCCATGACATTGATATACCAGCTCTTTCATTGTTGTGTTAAGGACCTCTTGAGCATTCTGCTCATGCATCACTGGATGACATTATCCCGGCATGTTATGGCCACTGCACACCTACGTTAAAAAGGATGCTGTGGTGTCCCAGGGGAAACTAGTTAAAATTGTTGTTGTCCATTCACCAAGGCAAAGCCTGGACCCTGTAGAGACTCCCTTGTGTGAGAATCCATGCTCGTGTTACTTGTCCAGTCTACTGCAGTGGTGCACATCACTTGCATGAAGTGTCTCACCTTCACATGTTGTGTAGCATTGCATCTTCTGCTTTGAGAAGTTCCTTGTAGGAACAGCTGCAAGATGGTGTTCCTACATAGCAGCATCTTGTTTGTTCAGCCTGTCAACAAAAGAGGTGGGATATCAGTCTGCTTGGGGCTAGAGGTACATCATGGTGCTACAAATGAAAGGGCAGAGAGGAAAGGAAGGAAAGGAATTTTGGGGGCTAGGGACTTCTCAGTTGGTCTGTGAGTAGCACCATGTTAAAGAGGGATCCAGCTCTGGGAAAGGGCCATTTGTTTCACACCGCAAATGCAGGGAAAATAAATCCTCTCTGAGATAGGTGGTCCCTGCAGTGTAAAGTGGACCAAGAATGAAGATGTGTGGGAGGGGCTACACAAATGGCCTTGTGCTAAAAGTCCTCTCGCTGCGTTGAAGAAACCAACACACAGACTTTGTGCTACCTTCCTCACTGAACCATCGCCATTAACAGGCCCTGCACACCCGTATGGTCCTCGCAGACCTCTGTGGCACAAGTGCAGGGTCTTTGTGAAGTGACAGCAGGTTTTGTGTGCCCAAGAAGCACCATCTGCAAAAGAGCTGTGGTCACAGCAGGGGTCTGGCCCATGGTGCCCACTGCCCTCTCCCAGCTAACAGAGAGAAAAGAGTGATGAACACTGTTATGGTATGGGCACGAGGCTCATGTGCAGGCCAGCATGAGGAGCTGAACCAAAGATGCCCTGGTGACCTCAGGAAGAAAGGGTACATTGTGTTTTCCTTGGGCTGCCAAAGAAAGCTTTTTAAACAGTAAATGAAGTAGTAGTGTAAACACAAAGCCTTTTAAGATGTGTCTCCTTGTCACTTAAGTGACTGCTAATTATTAATTTGATGGAGTTGAAGGTGAGAGGAAGACTCATGGGCTGGACACTGTCTGCAAATGCCTACTAGTGTGCGAAGGGGTGAGCCAGAGAGCGAGCTGAGCCCTGCCTGGCAGCTATAGGCTGTTATGTGCCTTTCTCCGAGAAGAGTGCCATGGAGCTAAACGTTTAGTAAATACAGTTAGCTGGGGGAGAGAAGTATATAAAGTTTGACAGAAGAATGACCTAAAAATGGGTCTCAAAGTGTGTCTTCCCAGCAGAAGGAAATCTAATTAATTATAATTATTACACTTTTAAGAGAAGAGGAGAAGCAGACTTTCTCTCATGATACACAGAGAAACAACTTCAAAACTGTTTACACAGATGCCGTGAATTCTGTGGGGTGGATACTACAAATCCATGTCAGATGTTAATGGAAAGAACGGCGCTTGTAGCACAAGCGGGCACTGTGCCACTATTTTAAGTAACAAACATGCTCTCTGCAGTGCAGTCAGAGTTGCCCCGATCAGAGATGAAAGATGAACGTAGGGTCTGTGAGATTAACGTGGGGCTGTGCCAAATGTCCATTTTTGAATGATTCTTGTCAGTTTAAAGACAGAAACAGTAGAAACCCAAATCTTGTTAGTAATTGTTCACCAGGAGCAGCTGACAGCCTCTCTGCATACATGTGTACAGAAAATATCTCCTTGGAAAGAGCATCCTTTGTATATTGAGCTGTAGATTTATGAATTTCCAGTTGCCAGTCACTGTAAAAGTAAAATGTAAGGTGTACTTATTGTCCCTCCTGCAGGTAGCCCCACATTTGCACAAAAAAAAGAGTCAAGAAGCATTTCAACCGAGTCTGCAAAAGTGCCCAATACAGCACCCATTAAGCATAGTGAGACTACTCGAGGGTGTTTTAGATGTCCTCGGCCAATTTAGCAGCAGTGATCGTGGAACACTCTGCAGCCTCTTCAAATGCTTGTGGGGAACGTAAATCGTACCCTTGCTGCACGTGGAGCTGCGCAGGCAGAAGGCAGCAGGATTTCCGCACAGTTGACCTTGCAGCAGAGGTCTGGGGCAGCATTTGCCAAGCACAGCAGGAAGGCAGAGGGGGCTAGGACAGTGAGGGGGCTGCTAGAGGTATTGCATGCCGACTGCAATTGTACAGGCTGTATTTTCTGTGTCAGTTATTGTAAGTAAGAAAAAAAAAGTGACTTTTCTGTCTCACTGGCACCCAAACAGCTTTCACTCATGCTTGCTTGGAGGCTGGCTGGAGAGCCCTGCTGAGGAGCTGGAGAGAGATCGGATCTGTGCCAGGTGTCCTTTGTCACTGCTGTCGGTGCGAGGCTGCTGTGTTGATGGGACGCATCAAGCCAGCCAGAGAGTAAGTTGGGCTGCCCGCCCCCCCTTTTCTTGTCTATGTTCTAGTTTTTATATTACATTTGTGTAGGATAAGACCTTGTCAAACGCAGAGCCCTCTGGAGTTTGTCCAAGAAGGGGTAGAGGGGTTGCCTGGAAATGGCGTTAACTGCACAGGGTCAGCAGCCCATCTGTAGAGACAAAGACACTATTACACTTCTACCAACCATGTGGAGTGAATGTCAGGATTGAGCTACACCCCCCCGTCAGTTGGTGCGTAAGCATATGACTGACAGACACGGACTATTTAGGGGCACGGAGGAAGGGCAAAAACCATGCAGGCAAAGGAAGCAATAACAATTCAGGAAATAGGCAAGAGATTTGAAATGACTGGACAGAATCACAGACTGAGGAATGACTTGTAACAAGTCCCTACGTGTTCTTCCTAGGGAGAGGACTGAAAAAGCCAAGATAAACTAGGAGTAAAATCACAAGAAGCCCCCAGCAACCAGTAAGGCACCCCTTTCTGAAATGTCTTCTTGGAAATACCTGAGAAGCAGCATGTGAAGGATGTTTGCAGCACTCACCTCAAACCTTTGTCCTGGCTATGGATAAGGAAGGGTAAGAAATGCTTTGGGAAGTGTAATGACACTGTTCAAAGTTCTGATGGTCACGCTACATGTATTGGAAATCACATTGTCCACTAATTGAAGATGCCCATCTTGCTGCTGTTTGAAGGTGTGCCTGGCACGCCAGGCCAGGACAGGCTGAAGAGCATCCCTCAGCAGGGATGAGCAGAGGCTGCATTGCTGGTGGACAGCCCTGGGCCTGTGTTGCTGGAAAGCCTCTGTGTGTGTCAGCTAGGTCAGCCTCAGTTGTTGGTTAAGACGAAGCATTTGGGCTCTCCTGCCCAAGCTTTCCAAAGGGGAGTCTGCAAAAGCTAGGATCCTCCCAGCTGAACCCAAGGATGTGGGCAGTCAGGTCCCACATCACATCATCCCATGCGAGCCCTGGGCTACTGCAAAGGGGAGCTGGAGCAGCAACTGTTACCTCTTACCACCAGATGAGAGCTGCAGTTCTGTACCGGTTTGCCAGTGCACAGTTTCCTTTGGACTGTAGCAGCTACGTTCTCTCTGTCATCGCTTATTTCTGAGGACTGAACCAGAGCCTTGCAGTGGCCTCCTCGGGCTGCTGGTGGGTGTACATTGGAATGAGTCACAGGGCACCCTCAACTGCACTGCAGTAAACCCGGGAAACAAAGGCTGTACGTGTCACCAAGCCTGAGGAGGTGCAAGGCATTTTATTACAACAGGTCCCATTTTATAGACTGTGGTTGTTCCTGAACTGTGAACTCCCCCAGCTGGCGAAGGTCTGCTATTACCATCAGCCTCCTCACATCCAGTCCAAAAGGTCTCTGGGAGGATGGATTACTGCAAGACCAAGACCAAAAACTCACCAGCACCTGGGGATGTCCGACCAGTCAGAAGCCGGAGGAGAAATCTGAGTGATGCGTATCTGGAGGATGATGCACTGATGTAGCGTCATATGACATAGCTCACCAAAGTGAGCATGCAGCAGCACGACTGTCTTGTCTGTCGGTTGTGAAGCGGAACAAGATCAGCATGTGTTTACAGACATCAGATGCTTGGTGGGGTTTGTCTGTCTCACGAAGTCTGAAGGCTGTGTGATGCTGGATGGGAATGTGGGAAGAGTCAAATCCCCAGCAGCTGCGGGTACAGCAGTTTCTCTATCAATGCTCAATCAATATTCATGAGGGAACATCACACTCAGGTCGCTTCGAAATGTGGCTTCAAGAGACTGCAGCCACAAAACCTGGCCTGCACCACACGTTTGAGGTCACTTGCACATTCTTTTGGGCTTTGTACATTAAAAGTATACATAACAGATCCCTGATGGAGCTTAAAGCTTTATCCTTAACACATAAAAGCATCAGGAACACTGCTGCACAGCATAAACGGGAAGGCAGCACGTCTCAAAGAAACTGTTGTTGGCCTGCTTATTAGCGCACACCCTCACATGGTCTTAAAGCAGCTGGTCATGCTGCTGCGGCTCTGCCAGTGTCCGAGCCAAGGTAGGAGTCTACAGCCAGCAAACACTGTACTCCTGACCCACTCCGCGTTCAGGCGGGCATCCACCTGCTCTAGCACTTGTTGGAGGTGGAGGTTGCCAGGAGCCAAAACCCCTTTCCCATAGGAAAATGAACCACCTTCTTTTTTGGCTCTGGGTGAGCTTCTCATGAGGTCAGTGAGCCAATGCAAGAGCTTGGTGGGAAAACACAGGTAGGATAGGGAAGGTGTGTGTGTGTGGGGATGCAGGCAGGACACATCTCCACTGGCAGTGGCTTCCCCACTCTTGCAGGGAATTCCTGAGTAAAGGTGGGAACTAGATGTGACTGGGAGCTCGCTTAGTGCGAAGCTCCATCTATCCAAGCACTGCTGTTTTGGCCTGTGACTCTGTAAGCAGCTAATGGCCAACATTTGACTAAAAGTTCTCTGCTTGAAGGCAATGACAGAGGATCAAACTCTTTTGGTATGCCCACCCAGAGACTGGTGCCCTGTTCCCACAGGAACATTCCCTGTGTACACTTGCCATGCTGTCCTTGGCCAAAAGCTTACCCTTCGCTGAAAGCAACTTCTCAGCATTCCTTCAGATTCTTCAGTCCAAATGGGTTGACAGAGCCTTCCCCAGGGAACACTGTCTTCATCCACTGACCACGCATCACCACTGGCTGCCTCCTTTGAATGCTGACATCTAACTGGGATGAGTTTTGCAATGACTCGTACTGTACATAGTATCAGGCAATGACCTCTCCTGTGCACACATGGCCTTTGTGTTTGCCTGCTGTGCATCAGAGACCCAGGACAGACACATGGTGTAGATATTTCAGAGGCAAAGCCTCCTAGAAAGGAAGCAATCCCTCAATAGCACACCTGGCCTTCTTTCTTGAAGAATTACTTACAATGATGCTTCATCAAAAGGCAACCTGTTTGAAGAGATGTGGCCAGTGAAAAGATATGTATTACCTCATCATGTCATTGTCATCTAGTAAGCAAATACAACACGACTGGGGTTTGAGGCCACATCATGCTTACCTCTAAGTCAGGACTCTGCAACGCTAACCTTGAGCCTGCTGGGGCTGTCAGAAGGGGTAACGGGTAACTGTGCAGGCCATAGTCAGCTGGTGCCACTGCCAGCATAACACGGACAAGTGCGAGGTAGCAGCCTAGGTGTGGGAGATGTGAACGGCCTTGTGTTAGGAAAGAGAACTGCAGGAGTGGCAGCGGTTGCACTTGTCTATGGATATCACATTCAGTCTGTCTTGTGATAACCAAGGCACATTTGGAAAACGGCCCCAGGGACAGGAGTGTCAATCTAGAGAAATGGCTCAAAGTAAACGGTGAGATATCTGATGTTTCAGTGAGTGAATAGAAGGGGAAAGCCTGTAGCACCTGGTGACCTCCAAGATGGAGGGAGGAAGCAGAGGGAAACATTTAAGAAAAGACTGGATGTGTCACTTAGTGCCATGGTCTAGTTGACGTGGTGGTGTTAGGGCAAAGGTTGGACTTGATGATCCCAGGGGACTCTTCCAACCAAATCGATTCTGTAATCGATTCTGAGTGTGTGTGGTAGTGCAAGGGAGGTGGATGATGTGGGCAGTGGGCAGACATGTCTGGGTGGGCCACGGGTCATCTTACCAGGACACTTGAGGCCATGCCAAATTAGCCAGGGCTTCTTGTGGTGCTACAGCAAGCAGAGGTCTTGGTAAGGGTTTTGGCTAGCAGATGGGGCACTGGCTTAGCACCCTGTGGTTGTGCATGCAAAGGGGGAGCAGAGCCCCCCACCTGCTTGCTCCTTCTGAGGGAGTGGGCTGGACAGGGCAGAGCACCATGACAGGCTGCCTGCCCTCCTCTACCTGCTGCAGGTCCCTGCCCGCTCCTCCTGCCCACCCGGAGGGACACCCTTGGCTGCCTCTGTTCCCCTGCTGAGCCCGTGCACTGCCCCTTGCTGACCCCACAAAAAGGCCAGGCCCAGGCGGTTGTGTACAAAACCTGAAATAGTTTACTTTGCTTTCTTATTTTTTTTTTCTTTTTTTCTTTTTTTAAACTTTGCTCTAGGTTTACTTAGATTTCGTGAACTCAATACAAGAGCATTTGATATGAATCAGTAAATAAAACACCATCATAGATAGATAGCCACGATAAACTTTGTTAGAAATGTACATGTCGCGAAAAAATAATAATACTAAT